>NW_022170819.1:1679998-1681706 GCF_008802855.1 Photinus pyralis | reverse complement strand
TGATTTTGAATCTACACACATCAACCCTTAAATGGCGTCAATAAAATTTGACTTTTCATTTGGGAAAACATTTCTCCATTTCCTTTGTTGTAGTATTATATAGTGGGGTGGGCCACGTCACGTTTGGGGTGTTTAGCGACTAAATATTCAAACTATTGTGACTGATTTTGAATCTACACACATCAACCCTTAAATGGCGTCAATAAAATTTAACTTTTCCTTCGAGAAAAAAATTTCCCAATTTTCTTCGTTGTGGTATCATGTTGTAGGAGCGGGTCAGGCCACTTTGGGGTTGTTTAGTGACTAAATATTCAGACTATTGCGATTGATCTTGAATTTACACACATCAACCCTTAAATGGGGTCAATAAAATTTTACTTTTCCTTTGAGAAAAAAATTTCCCAATTTACTTCGTTTTAGTATCATATTGTAGGGGCGGGTCAGGTCACTTTGGGGTTGTTTAGTGACTAAATATTCAAACTATTGTTGATTTTGAATCTACACACATCAACCCTCAAATGGCGTCAATAAAATTTGACTTTCCCTTCGAGAAAAAAATTTCCCAATTTACTTCGTTTTAGTATCATATTGTAGGGGCGGGGCAGGTCACTTTGGGGTTGTTTAGTGACTAAATATTCAAACTATTGTGATTGATTTTGAATCTACACACATCAACCCTTAAATGGCGTCAATAAAATTTGACTTTTCCTTTGAGAAAAAAATTTCCCAATTTACTTCGTTTTAGTATCATGTTGTAGGGGCGGGTCAGGTCACTTTGGGGTTGTTTAGTGACTAAATATTCAAACTATTGTTGATTTTGAATCTACACACATCAACCCTCAAATGGCGTCAATAAAATTTGACTTTCCCTTCGAGAAAAAAATTTCCCAATTTACTTCGTTTTAGTATCATATTGTAGGGGCGGGTCAGGTCACTTTGGGGTTGTTTAGTGACTAAATATTCAAACTATTGCGATTGATTTTGAATCTACATACATCAACCCTTAAATGGCGTCAATAAAAGTTGACTGTTCCTTCGAGAAAAAAAGTTCCCAATTTTCTTCGTTGTAGTATCATGTTGTAGGGGCGGGTCAGGTCACTTTGGGGTTGTTTAGTGACTAAATATTCAAACTATTGCGATTGATTTTGAATCTACACACATCAACCCTTAAATGGCGTCAATAAAATTTGACTTTTCATTTGGGAAAACATTTCTCCATTTCCTTTGTTGTAGTATTATATAGTGGGGTGGGCCACGTCACGTTTGGGGTGTTTAGCGACTAAATATTCAAACTATTGTGACTGATTTTGAATCTACACACATCAACCCTTAAATGGCGTCAATAAAATTTAACTTTTCCTTCGAGAAAAAAATTTCCCAATTTTCTTCGTTGTGGTATCATGTTGTAGGAGCGGGTCAGGCCACTTTGGGGTTGTTTAGTGACTAAATATTCGAACTATTGTGATTGATCTTGAATCTACACACAGCAACCCTTAAATGGCGTCAATAAAGTTTGACTTTTCCTTTGAGAAAAACATTTCCTAATTTCCTTCGTTGTAGTATCATGTTGTAGGGGCGGGTCAGGTCACTTTAGGGTTGTTTAGTGACTAAATATTCAAACTATTGCGATTGATCTTAAATCTACACACATCAACCCTTAAATGGCGTCAATAAAATTTGACTTTCCCTTCGAGAAAAAAATTTCCCA
>NW_022170819.1:1677226-1679898 GCF_008802855.1 Photinus pyralis | reverse complement strand
AGAAGAAATTTCCTAAGTTTCCTACGTCTTAATGTTACTTAGTAGGGGTGGATCAGACCACGTTAGGGGTGTTCAGCGACTAAGGATTCAAATTATTATGATTGATTTTGAATCTACACACATCAACCCTTAAAGTTCGTCAATAAACCTTGAGCATTTGTACTTCATCCCTTTAGAAGAAAGTTCCTAAATTTCCCACGTTTTCGTATTATACGTAGTTGGATTGGATCAGGTCACGTTGGGGGTGTAGTGGCTAAGGATTCAAAGTATTATGATTGATTTTGGATCTAAACACTTCAACCCTTAATGTTCGTCAATGGCATTTGAGCATTTACACTTCACTCTTTAGAAGAAGATTCCTAAATTTTTTAATTTCAGTATTACGTAGTTGGGGTGGATCACGCCAAGTTGGGGGTGTTTACCGACTAAGCATTCCACTTATTATGATTGATTTTGAATCTAAACTCACCAACCCTTAGAGTTTGTCAATGAAGTTAAAGCATTTGCCCTTCATTCTCTTAGAAGAAAATTCCTACATTTCCTACGATTTAGTATTACGTAGTAGGGGTGGATCACGCCAAGTTGGGGGTGCTTAGCGACTAAGGATTCAAATTATTATGATTGATTTTGAATCTACACACATCATCCCTTAAAGTTCGTCACTGAATTTGAGCATTATTTGCACTTAAATATTTCAGAAGAAATTCCCTAAATTTCCTACGTTTTAGTATTACGTAGTAGGGGTGGATCACGCCAAGTTAGGGGTGTTTACCGACTAAGGATTCGAATTATTATGATTGATTTTGAATCTACACACATCAACCCTTAAAGTTCGTCACTGAAATTTGAGCATTTGCACTTCAATATTTCAGAAGATATTTACTAAATTTCCTACATTTTAGTATTACGTGTAGGGGTAGATCACGCCAAGTTGGGGGGTGTTTAGCGATAAGGATTCGACTTATTATGATTGATTTTGAATCTAAACTCACCAACCCTTAGAGTTTGTCAATGAAATTTAAGCATATGCCCTTCATTCTTTTAGAAGAAATTTCCTAAGTTTCCTACGTCTTAATGTTACTTAGTAGGGGTGGATCAGACCACGTTAGGGGTGTTCAGCGACTAAGGATTCAAATTATTATGATTGATTTTGAATCTACACACATCAACCCTTAAAGTTCGTCAATAAACCTTGAGCATTTGTACTTCATCCCTTTAGAAGAAAATTCCTACATTTCCTACGATTTAGTATTACGTAGTAGGAGTGGATCACGCCAAGTTAGGGGTGTTTACCGACTAAGGATTCGAATTATTATGATTGATGTTGAATCTACACACATCAACCCTTAAAGTTCGTCACTGAAATTTGAGCATTTGCACTTCAATATTTCAGAAGATATTTACTAAATTTCCTACATTTTAGTATTACGTGTAGGGGTAGATCACGCCAAGTTGGGGGGTGTTTAGCGATAAGGATTCGAATTATTATGATTGATTTTGAATCCACACACATCAACCCTTAAAGTTCGTCAATAAACCTTGAACATGTGTACTTTCATCCCTTTAGAAGAAAATTCATACATTTCCTACGTTTTAGTATTAGGTAGTAGGGGTGGATCACGCCAAGTTAGGGGTGTTTAGCGACTAAGGATTGTAACTATTATGATTGATTTTGAATCTACACACATCAACCCTTAAAATTCGCCAATGAAATTTGAGCATTTGTCCTTCAATCTTTTGGAAGACAGTTTCTAAGTTGCCTACGTTTTAGTATTACGTAGTAGGGATGGATCACGCCAAGTTAGGGGTGTTTACCGACTAAGGATTCGAATTATTATGATTGATTTTGAATCGAAACTCACTAACCCTTGGAGTCTGTCAATGAAATTTGAGCATTTGTGTTGGAATATGGATAGCGAGTCACATTGTAGATTGTAGATCAAGTGAGTTAGAGTTGTCATAATTAATGTAGATTGACAGTCAATAAAAAATAATAAACAGTTAACGTTCTCACTAAGGATAATTGCTAACTCTGCTACTCCATTATCTCATAATTTGCCCTTCATTCTCTTAGGAGAAAATTCCTACATTTCCCACGATTTAGTATTACGTAGTAGGGGTGGATCACGCCAAGTTAGGGGTGTTTAGCGACTAAGGATTCAAATTATTATGATTGATTTTGAATCTACACACATCAACCCTTAAAATTCGCCAATGAAATTTGAGCATTTGTCCTTCAATCTTTTGGAAGACAGTTTCTAAGTTGCCTACGTTTTAGTATTACGTAGTAGGGATGGATCACGCCAAGTTAGGGGTGTTTACCGACTAAGGATTCGAATTATTATGATTGATTTTGAATCGAAACTCACTAACCCTTGGAGTCTGTCAATGAAATTTGAGCATTTGTGTTGGAATATGGATAGCGAGTCACATTGTAGATTGTAGATCAAGTGAGTTAGAGTTGTCATAATTAATGTAGATTGACAGTCAATAAAAAATAATAAACAGTTAACGTTCTCACTAAGGATAATTGCTAACTCTGCTACTCCATTATCTCATAATTTGCCCTTCATTCTCTTAGGAGAAAATTCCTACATTTCCCACGATTTAGTATTACGTAGTAGGGGTGGATCACGCCAAGTTAGGGGTGTTTAGCGACTAAGGATTCAAAT
>NW_022170819.1:1672490-1677126 GCF_008802855.1 Photinus pyralis | reverse complement strand
TTTCCTACGTCTTAATGTTACTTAGTAGGGGTGGATCAGACCACGTTAGGGGTGTTCAGCGACTAAGGATTCAAATTATTATGATTGATTTTGAATCTACACACATCAACCCTTAAAGTTCGTCAATAAACCTTGAGCATTTGTACTTCATCCCTTTAGAAGAAAATTCCTAAATTTTCTACGTTTTAGTATTACGTAGTAGGGGTGGATCACGCCAAGTTAGGGGTGTTTACCGACTAAGGATTCGAATTATTATGATTGATTTTGAATCTACACACATCAACCCTTAAAGTTCGTCACTGAAATTTGAGCATTTGCACTTCAATATTTCAGAAGATATTTACTAAATTTCCTACATTTTAGTATTACGTGTAGGGGTAGATCACGCCAAGTTGGGGGGTGTTTAGCGATAAGGATTCGACTTATTATGATTGATTTTGAATCTAAACTCACCAACCCTTAGAGTTTGTCAATGAAATTTAAGCATATGCCCTTCATTCTTTTAGAAGAAATTTCCTAAGTTTCCTACGTCTTAATGTTACTTAGTAGGGGTGGATCAGACCACGTTAGGGGTGTTCAGCGACTAAGGATTCAAATTATTATGATTGATTTTGAATCTACACACATCAACCCTTAAAGTTCGTCAATAAACCTTGAGCATTTGTACTTCATCCCTTTAGAAGAAAGTTCCTAAATTTCCTACGTTTTAGTATTACGTAGTAGGGGTGGATCACGTCAAGTTAGGGGTGTTTACCGACTAAGGATTCGACTTATTATGATTGATTTTGAATCTACACACATCAACCCTTAGAGTTTGTCAATGAAATTTAGGCATTTGCCCTTCATTCTCTTAAAAGAAAATTCCTGAATTTCCTACGTTATAATATGACGTAGTAGGGGGTGGATCGAGCCAAGTTGGGAGTGTTTAGCGACTAAGGATTCATATTATTTATTTGATTGATTTTGAATCTGCACACATCAACCCCTTAAATATGTCAATGAAATTTGAGCATTTGCACTTCAATCTTTTAGAAGAAAATTCCGAAGTTTCCTATGTTTTAGTATTACGTAGTAGGGGTAGATCACGCCAAGTTAGGGGTGCTTAACGACTAAGGATGTTAACTATTATGATTGATTTTGAATCTACACACATCAACCCTTAAAATTCGCCAATGAGATTTGAGCATTTGCACTTCAATATTTCAGAAGAAATTTCCTATGTTTTAGTATTACGTAGTAGGGGTGGATCGAGCCAAGTTGGGGGTGTTTAGCGACTAAGAATTCGAATTATTATGATTGATTTTGAATCTAAACTCACTAACCCTTAGAGTTTGTCGAGGAGTTTGTCAATGAAATTTCAAATTTGAGCATTTGCACTTCAATCTTCAGGAAGAAAATTCCTAAGTTTCCTATGTTTTAGTATTAGGTAGTAGGGGTGGATCACGCCAATTTAGGGGTGTTTAACGACTAAGGATGTTTACTATTATGATTGATTTTGAATCTACACAAATCAACCCTTAAAATTCACCAATGAAATTTGAGCATTTGTACTTCATCCCTATAGAAGAAAATTCCTAAGTTTCCTACGTTTTAGTCGCGGTTTTAGTAGTACGTAGTAGGGGTGGATCGGATTAACTTAGGGGTATGTATCGACTAAGGATTCTAATTAGTGTGATTGATTTTGAATCTACACACATCATCCCTTAAATTACGTCAATGAAATTTGAGCATTTACACTTCACTCTTTCAGAAGAAAATTCCTAAATTTTTACAATTAATTTTGAACCTATAGGTACCCTCATCAACCCTAAGTTTCGTCAATAATATTGAAAATCGTATACTCTGAATTCATTTAGGAAAAATTATATATTTTTTAGGTTGTAGTACAAGACGGGGATCCACCACACCTTAGAACAACCTTTTGTATATTATGCAGATGCCTAGAGCGAATCCGAAAATATCGGCGAATTTCCAAAAAATATCATGTACCTATGTCCCTGGAATTTCGAGGTTATCCGAGAGGTTATCGTCGGATTTTCAGGAACATCTAGGGGATATCTGATTTTTTTTTCAAAATCCGCCGATATTTTCTGATTCGCTCTAGATATCTGCATATACAGGGTGTCTCCGGATTGACTTCACTATACGTTTTGATGTTTTGGGATTTCGGCCTACTTGCTTTGAAAAGAATTTTAAGCAAATTTTTACTTTTTAAAATCCAAGATGTCCTTGACATCAGATTGTTTTAGGTGTCATTTTAATCTTAATGACAGGTAATAATAATTCATTTGTTTTATTTGCACAGGATATTTGTTTCTGTGGTTGCTATGAAAGACTACAAATCAAATGTTTGATCAATTACACGTGTAGTGAAGTCGGTCCGGGGACACACTGTATACCTACACGTACCAAAGTGCATTGGAAAACTGAGGCTATCCAAAGGTGATACCCAGAAATTCGCAAATATTCATTGAAAATTCTTATTCAATTTATTGTAATCTAACTAATGAATGGAATTAATTAATGATTTCAATCTTTTCAGGTACGAAATGAAACCTAATATGTGTTAATGCAAGAAAAATGCATTTAATTTAATGCTAGTAGAAAACTTTGTGGCGATTTTCGTTGGGAAAACAGCAAAACATATTGATAGTTAGGACGGAGATCTTAAATACTTTCTATCTGTCTCATGATTTCAGAGAAGATATACTGTACAGGGTATCCCAATTTCGATGTCGGTGCTGTACCATTCTTGCAGGCTTTATATGAAATTTGTAAACGGGTTCATTGCCTTAAAATCGGGACGTTATGGCCGCCAATGGGTAATGAATTATGTTATTTCAAGTGGTACCCTTGGCACTATTTTCATGTTTGCCTTTTTATGTCTAACTCGACTATTTTTTAACACGGATACTCGGAAAACACGTACGTATTTAGGCAAGATGTGATAAGATTATGGCAATCGGACAAAAACCATTTGTTCAAAACCACTTTCACGCCAATTGCGTTTCTCATGCCGGCGTAATCAACTTTTCTTCAACTCCATCAATTGATCTTAAACTTTTTCCGTTTTATTCTCATACCGGCGCGGTAACCGTAACCGTTCGTGAAGTAAACACACCAGTGAGCAAAAAGTAATACAACCGTGTTTATCAAGATTTTCGTAATTTATACAAGTTAAATATTCATGTTGATCTTTATTACATCTACTTTTAGCCGTTTAAAGATGACTATTGCTTAAAATTTGTGTTTTTATTTACTCCCGGTTGCCACATTGTATGTAAATTACTCATAATGGCGACTCGCTCGAAGGAAGGCCTACGTCACTTGAACGAAACGTTGGGTTGTTTATTTTCTGACACTTTGATGATTTCCGTGTTCCGCGTCGGTGGCCTACAAAATTGCACTTCATCTTTTAGCAGGTGGTCATTTTCCGCCTTGTCTACCTGCTGTCTGTAATGCAAATTGAGAAGAGTTTTGGAAAACGGGACGTGGCGTGCAGCAGGGATCAGCGTTTGGACCTTTGATCTTTGCATGCTCTTGAAATTGCAATTCTAAAAAACGCTTGCGATGTCAGATACTCTGACTACGAGTTTTTAATCGTTATCGCACGTTATCGATGTGGTTATAGTAAATTAATTTAGCCCATATCGATAATATCAAAAACGCTTCCGCTTGAACGAATGTCGCAAACAAGTTGATCAAGGTGATTCAAAATTATGAACAGATTTGTACACCTGCACTTTTTTGATATGTGTCCACTATTCTAACAGCGACGTCGGGAGAATACCAAAGTTCAAAATCGAGTATTCTTGCTTAGTGGTATTCCTGCGGTGGTTTTTTGGTAATATTCATTATTGATCATTTTCGAGAGAGAGCCATCAAAATTCTCTCACCTTTCGTGGGAAAATACTTCTGAAATTTATTTGAACTGATGTGTGGGAAGGTTCTAAACAGAAAAGTTTTTCTTGAAAACCTTCATAGGTTTTTACTCGGTATGGGGAACTAGATAAATCAAAAAATGTTTCAAAAAATGATTGGAGGTTGGTTTCGAAAAATACCATAGAATGATGACCTTCAGTAAATGCGTACAGTCACCTAGTGTAATAAAGATGCTAATTACGTAATCTCTATGGGTGAGAAAGAAATTTGTTCCACAGTCTCGAAATGGGCAGTATTGAAAACAAAGCTATAGCCGTTCTCTCATTAACATTTAATGCCAGCGACGTGTAAGTAAATAAATGATTATTCATCTATCTATTTATAAAACAGTAGGTACCTACGAAAAATTTCCAACTTTAGCTTATCATACGTACGTTAATTTGCATTGTAAATTGGCCCAAAGCGACCTTGCTTACAGTTACGATATTGTTTATCTCGCGATTATTCCCAACCTGTTGCGCGTATGCATAATTAAAGAATTGGAGAATGGCACCAAATCGTGCCCTTTTCAGACCGCGTTCACATGTCGCGATAGATAAGTGCCCCATCGAGTAGTCGCTCCGAATGTGTTGTAACACAATGGAGGGCAGTTATCTCGAAAATTTTGTTGATTTACAGTTTAAATTATTTATCTTTCCGAGATAATTTTCCTTACGCGATATCTGCGATTAGTAGTCAGTACTTCTAAATGGAG
>NW_022170819.1:1634102-1672390 GCF_008802855.1 Photinus pyralis | reverse complement strand
AAATCTCAAAAAGTTACCCTTTTTGTTTTCACCCTGTATCTCAGAAACAAACGTAGCTAGACTGATTCTGTTTGTGGTATTATAAGTTTCACAAAAAGTGGCGAAAGCCGCATGTCTATCTTTAAACACAACTGAGATACACTGCAGTCTCGACCAAAATATAACACACAGTAGGTACATCTATCATCCCTTAAATTAGATCAATGAAATTCACACTCAATTTTCTTTGGGGAGGTTTTTCAAATTTGTGCCCTGTTTCTTATGTATACGTAACAGGGACCAACAAGTTCAAATTAAGGGTGTTGACACAGTATTCATTTCTGAACTTGTGATTTGTGTTCAATTTACACATACCATCCCATAAATTGAACCAAATTAGACAGATAAATTTTCTTGGGAAATATTTTCACTTATTTTCATATGGATACCTACACATCATAACAGGGACGATCAAGTTCAAATTAAGGGTGTTTCGACAGTAATCATTTCAAATCTTGTGTTTGATATTGAATCTTTTGTTTGTTTTTCTTCAGAAAACTGTTCAAATTTTCATTCGTTTTGTTGTATGTACATAGCTACGTATTAGTTACATGTCTGAAAACACTAACTTTATCTATTTTCTGTGGTTATGTATTTATTGTTTTTTTTGGTTGCAGGTACGGTTTTACGATGTGCCCATCCTCTCACTCAAACCATTGAATATCTAACTTCGGGAACGGATCCTGTAATTGGCTGAAACTCGGATTGCTTCTCGCGCCCCACATATACTTCTCTTGAGGAATGTGCGGTTATCAGAAGCGATCGGGGTTCCGCAGGAACACGTTAACGGTGTAATCGGGTAAACTGTGAGTTATAATTTAGGCCGAGGAGTTCCCCAAGGGTCTACTGTAGGCCCACCGGAATTGACGACTAACACTGCTATTCTTTCTTTGAATCTCGCATAATCTGTAGTACATTTTTCCTGATATACAAAATTTGAATTTAATTAGCAGCTTCCGGTCAGTGAATCCCTCGCAAAACTAAATTTCTGGAAAAATCGCTTTACCGTTTTACGCCTTTAAGGTCACCGCTCGCTTATAGTGTAATGTAATAAATATAACCTACACAAGACTCCATGCTGATACGACAAACACTATATAAATTTTATGGGAACGTAAATTGGAAAAGGATACACGCAATTCATATACGCCATGGCCGCAATAAAATAATTTATTATCGTGATCTTTAAGGGGAATGCGAAATTAATTTGTATCGATCTTCCACCCCTTCCGTTACACAATTTAACTCGACCGCGACCGTCCCCCGGCCGCGCTTAAAAAAAATACCGAAAATGACTAACGCTCACACGAGACTTATCATATCGAGACTTTAGTTAAACCGCAATTTGTTATTTCCGTGACGCTGATAGCGCGATATTTTTTTCATCAGAAATTTGGATCGTAATTGAAAACTTCTTCCGCTCCAAATGTCCGCGGAAAAACTCATTTTCATATCGATTTCACCGCCGACCGATTTTTCGTCGTCAGTTACACTTAAATTATAAAAAAAACACATAAATAGGACGGGGGCTTATTTCACGCAAGATTGGAGCCGATTTATTTTTAGTGGTTCCCCGAGATTTTTGTCATTTTTCTCGGTTATCGAAAATATTTTCTTTTGACAGATTTACGTGAAAGTTGACTTGGTTATTTAGGTTACTGCGTTGTTTATGCTATAAAATTCGATTACGACGAGGGGACGAAAACTATTTCGATTGAGATAAATGTACTATGCTTCTGCAATTACGAAAATTAAAAAAAATAGTAACATTTTTTCTCAAACAAGTGAAAATGTATTTTTTTCATGGGGGATGAATTTTCACGATTCCATGAGATAGAGATCTTCTGAAATTTTAATTTTTTTAAATTCTTTGGTCCCTACCACAAATTCTATTGCAACTTTTGCTAGAAATTGGTTTTCTTGACCGTTCAATTTCTTCATAAAAAATGATTATTAGGAGCGTAGGACAAGATGTTAGTCTAAACAAGTAGGTGAATGAATGTTCACATTTATACTACAATTGTATATTAGGAGCGTAGAAGAACAAGAGGGTGTAAGTGAATTTACGTAACTTTATACCTGCCCGATGATATTTTTTTAATTACTCGCACCAGGAGAGCAGACCATTCCCGGTGCCAAAACTTTACTTGCTCGCGTTTTAAGGGTACAGAAGTGCAAGAAGAAGTAAATGAATACTGAAACAATAATAATTGTATCAGGAGTGTAGAAGGATAATGTAAATACGTACCTATGCACTCTTGGGGCCAAAACATTATCTGAAATGAATTGCTAAAAAGTATCGCGTTTTTTTCTCAATTACAGTACAACCTCGTTAATCCGAATACATTCGGACAACCGACTTTTCGTATTATCAAATTTTCGGATTATCGCGAAACTAGTGAAAATAATAAATTTGGACACAAGCATTAAGAAATAAACTTTATTCTTTTCAACGTCTTCAGGGGTGTCATCGTTGTTACGAGGAACGAAATTATTTCGGACTAGCGTGTATTCGGATTATCGAGGTTGTACTGTAGAGTGTTTTCTATTAAGTTCTACAAAGCAGCTAATTGTATCAGGAGCACAGAAGTTGTTGATTTTTTTACTTACAACATAGTATTTTGTATTTTCTCGACAGGACGCCAAATTATCTTAAACAAATTGGGCCCAAAATGTTTCGTTTGGCTCAAAAGTCCCAAAATCTGCGTTCCAGTAATACCTTGCATAATACAGAGGAATATGGAGTTTGCGCTTTTAGCTAGGGTTTTGAGTAGATACTTCTGATTTTGGAAAAAAATTCTGAAATTGTATACCGTAAGATAGTGCACTCTTTAAAGGGGCCTGAATTGTGAAATTCTGGGAAGAAATTTGGTATTTTGTGGGTTTGTTTAAAACAATAAACTCTAAATTAGTTTTTGAAAATTAAAAAAAATTCTTAATTGGACCACAAAAATGGTCAGAATTTTTTGAAATTTACTGGTTCATTTTTCTAAGAATTAAAAAAAGGGGATTGTCATAGACTCCTGGAATCTTTTGCAATAGGTAGCCTAATATCTTGAAGGTGTACCAGAAGATCATCAACATTTGTTGCTTTAACTTTCACATGCGACAACCAATTGATCTCAGATCAGTGCCTTATATCAAAAACTGAGCCTTTGTCTTAGATCGCTGCGTATAATTAAAATGGAATTTTTATTGTAATTAGCAGAGGTTGCTTCTGTTTTTTAAAATCGAGACCGATAGTTTGTTCTGAAATGTTCAATTAGAAGATCCAAGCCGCTTTTTTAAAATATAGGTTGTCCCTCGTACAAAAAAACTGAACGTTTGTCTTAGATCGCCGCGTACAATTAAACTGGAATTTTTATTGTAAATAGCAGGGGTTGATTGTGTTTTAAAATCGACACCGATTGCTCCCTCTATGTGCAATTAGAAGATCCAAGCCGTTTTTTTTAAATTACAGTTGTCCCTCATACCAAAAAACTGAACGTTTGTCTTAGATAGCCGCGTACAATTAAAATGGAATATTTATTATAATTAGCAAGGGTTGGTTGTGCTTTAAAATCGACTCCGATAGTTCGTTTTATGAAAAATTAGAAGATCCGAGTCGTTTTTTAAATAAAAATTGTCGCTCATACCAAAAATTGAACGTTTTCTTAGATCGCCGCTTATAATTAAACTGGAATTCTTATTGTAAATAGCAGGGGTTGATTATGTTTTAAAATCGACGCTCGCTCTATGTGCAATTAGAAGATGGAAGACGTTTTTGTTAAATAATAGTTGTCTCTCATACCAAAAAACTAAACGTTTGTCTTAGATAGCCGCGTACAATTAAAATGGAATTTTTATTATAATTTGCAAGGGTTGATTGTGTTTTAATCGACTCCGATAGTTCGTTTTATGTAAAATTAGAAGATCCGAGTCGGTTTTTAAATAAAAATTGTCGCTCATACCAAAAAACTGAACGTTTGTCTTAGACCGCCACATATTATTAAAATGGAATTTTTATAATAATTAGCAGGGGTTGTTTATGATCGACACCACCGATAGCTCGTTCTATGTACAATTAAAAGATCCGAGCCGTTTTTTTTTAAATAAAAAATTGTCCCTCATACCAAAAAAGTGAACCTTTGTCTTAGATCGCTGCATGTACTTACAATAGAATTTTTATTATAATTCGTTGGGTTGATTATGTTTTCAATAGAAATTTTATTATAATTCGTTGGGGTTGATTATGTTTTCAAATTGACACCGATCGCTCGTGCTGTGTCTAAATAGAAAATCCAAGCCGTTTTTAAATAAAACTTATCACTCATACCAAGAAACAGAACGTGTGTCTTAGATCGCCGCGTATAATTAAAAGAGTTTTTGTATGTAATTAGCAGGAGTTGATTATGTCTACACCGATAGATAGTTTTTTTGGCGATCTCTGGTCACCAGTTTTGGCAGCGATACGAGGGAGTCAACAAAATCTCTTGCCTCATCGCACCAAGGTCCAAAAGATTTGACTGCTAAGGGTAAAAAGAAATAATTTAGGTCGATCATCTCCTTATATTTATTTTCCTTCAATTTGGCAAGGGCACAATGTTCTGCGTCCATTGAATTTGTTTATACATAAAGAATTGCCACTTTTAAAACCGTTGACAAGTGACACTGTATCGATGTTTTTTAGTGCATTTAAAAAAAATTGTTGCGTTTTTTCCGCCCGTTCGTCCGGGCCCACTTCTGCGGTTTTGAACTAGGTAATTACTTTTTGGTGAATTGCCCTAGAGGCCTGGAATTCTTTGCAATAGGTAGCCTATATCTTGAAGGTGTGCCAGACAGCCGTCACATTTGGTTATTTTAAGCCCCCCCCCCCAAATAAATTATTTCCTGAGATGCGGTTTTTGAAAATAAAACGGGCATAATTTCTGCATGCGACAACCAATTGAGCTCAGATTTTGCATGCCTTTAGCGGTGCCAAGTAAAACTTCTGATGGAAATGAAGGGGGGGGGGGGAGGTAACATACAATTTTATCTTTCATGGTACTCTAATGAAAGGTCTCATCGAAAGAAACCAATTTTTACCAATCATTGTCCTCCTCCTCGACCCCTTATCGTGGTCAGTTACTCATAAAGGGCGATTGGGACGTCTGGAAGGAAGAGAGTATTTATAAAGGGCAAGTAGATCGTCTACTGGTATGTCAACGCTTTCAATGCAAATATCTGCAGAACGGAGTGTCGGGAGGAGAGTACTCTCAAAGGGTGATGTGACACCATAGTTGTGAATGTGAATATCTCGAAAATGTTGGAGGAAGGCAGGCAATATTTCTTGAATTCTTGAATAATCGTACCCTGATTTCCTTGCGTATAATCATTTACATAGAAGTGTTTTCGTGACCCTCTCGTAGTAGATTTCCTTGACGAAAATGTGGCAATCAATTTCCGACCAGTCATCGCGTGTAGGTGTTATCGTTTATGGTAACCGTTAATTTTTTCTATCAAATGACATCATTATTATCGATGAACTTTCTCAAATAATGCCCGCTTTCTTCCTTGTTTCTACGAATACGTGAATTAAGAACAATTTCCAGCGCGTTTAAATTGAAATCGAGGTTAATATTTGTTTATTTAAAAAAAAGAACCTTTTAACATCTCTCAATTACGCAATTTCGCCGCTGGTTTACGACTTGTTGAAAATTCGACGGAAATTTACAACAGTGAATTTTATGCGCTCAAAAACGAGTTTGTCAAAATTAATAAGTCGCATGCAATCTTCTTCTGCGTATCGAAATTTAGTACCTTATTCTAAGCGATCTACATTTCGAACCAGTCTGAAGATCTGGAACGTTGACTTTCTAAGCCGATGGAAACTTTCCCAAAGATTTTTCGATGAACACTAAGCCCCCCAACCTACAACTTGACCACCCCGCGTCCTTCGGACTAGTTCTTTGAGTTTGTGAATCAAGTGGAAAATCTATTCACCACGCTTAACCTGCCGTAACGGTATTTCAAATTCGAAATCTACCTGATACCCGCACGAAAAGCATTACGTAACGAGGCAGCCACCGATTATTATAAGACGAGGCCTTTAATTTATTAATTTATGCGGAATACAGAAAACGGGTATTGAAATTATAGAGATGGGTAACGAGATTTTTTCAATTCGTTAATTCGTACCTTTCCACCATAAATATTGTGATTATGTATCTTCTCGATATCAAAATGGAGGGAAGTCGACCTACGTAATTGACTATAACCTTTAAGGGAATAACGTCGTTAAGTCGAAATTACCTACTCGTTTTTGTCGGTGCGGTTAAACTGTTTTAAGTATAGTAGTCGTTTTGTAAATAGTTTCGATGTAAATTTTGACATTACTTTTTTTGGAAATACCAAGTGTGAATGAACGCATTTTAAATACGCACGTTCGCCAAAGTAATCTCAGACCTCTCGATTCGACCAAAGTAAATCCAAAAATGGTCAAGCTAGGATTTCGATTTAAATTCATGGTTACATTTTAATTAAGAATTCACTTATTGTTACTTTTCAAAGTTCAAGGTTGTAAAGTTAAATTAGACACTTTTATAATTCAACTTGTTTGTCATGTTAGATAGGTATTCCGGCAGTTACATAATCGAGGTTTTTTATGATTTGTCATCAATCAAACTTGAATTTTTTTATTCCATTAATTCCAGAGTATACTGCAGTTTCTCATTTCAGACTAAAAACTCAGCTAAAAACTAAACATTTACTTAGTGGAACAGTATTGACCTTTACATTATATACGTAGACGTAGAGCATTATTATAGCTATTTACTCGAGAATCCTCAAAGATGCCAAAAATCGTTATATCAATTTCGTTGGGAAAACTTAAAAACGCATCACCACTATTGAAATTATTAATTTCTTTGAAAAAAAATATTGATCTTGTAAATAAAAAAAAAACTTTCATTAAACAAAAAGAATAATGAAATTGAATCACTAGTTCAAGAGATATAGTTTATTTTATAAAACTCAACATCCGCCATCTTGGATTGCCCGCCAGTTCTATTAGCTACCGCTTTGAGATGGCAATCATAGTTTTTTGGCATCCTAATAATCCTGTATAAGACGAGTTGGTTTGTTCGGCCTTCGTTAGGATAGGGCTGAAAGTCTTGTAGGTCAAAGAAAGATAACTTTGGTTCAGTAGCTTGATTTGGTAGACCAAATATTTCGGAATGTACGTATTTCCGAATTAATTGGTCTACCAAATAAAGCTACTGAACCAAGTTATCTTTCTTTGGTCTATAAGTACGCATTTTGACGTCTGGCCCATGGACTAATACTGTTCATTCTTATTATGGACACACTGTATAGTAGGGGTGGATCAGGCCACGTTGTGGTTGTTTAGAGACCAAATATATTTAATTGTTTATGACTGATTTTAAAAGTGCACTCATCAGCCCTTAAATGATACCAATAAAATTTGAACGCAGGTACACCCTAAATTCTACCGGAAACAAATTTCAAAATGTACGTGTCGTAGTAGGGGTGGATCAGGTCATATGAGGGTTGTTTAGAGAGCGTTATTATGAAACTCAATAATATTTGAACTTTGAAATTCTAGGGAAACGTCAAAATTTTATACGTTTTAGTCTCGGTTTTAGCATTAATAATAATAATAACTTTATTTGGAAGCGTTACAGTAAATACATAAGCAATACTAAAATTATAAATAGAACTTCTTCGGCGTCCAAAGGGCGAAGTTCACGAAGAGGCTCATCTCTTCTTATCCCGTATTATGTAGGAGCGGTGGATCCAACCACGTGAGGGTTATTTAGAGAATAAATATTCCAGTTACTATGATTAATTTTAAAACTGAACTCATCAACCCTTAAATTACGTCAATAAAATTTGAACGTGTGCCCCTCGGTGTGTCCTACTATTGGAAAAAGATTTCGAAATGTTATACGTTTTAGTATGATGTAGTAGGGGTGAATCATACCACGCTGGGGTTGTTTAAAGACTACATATTAAAATTATTATGATTTACTTTGAAGATGAGTGCATCAACCCTTAAATTGCATCAGTAAAATTTGGTAATGTATACCCTGAATTGTTCTGGGGAAAAATTTATATTTTTTAAGGTTTCGTATTACGTAGTAAGGGCGTATCAGAGACTAAATGTCCAAGTTATTGTGATTGATTTTGAAACTGCGCTCATCAATCCTTAAATTGCGTCAATTGAATCTATACCCTAAATTCTTTTGGGAAAAAATGCTTTTTTTTACGTTTTAGAATCGGCAGTGGGGGTGGATCCGACGGATTGGTCACGACTTATTTTAGGGGACAAAGATTTCCTTCATTGCCTAAAAATTGCCACCATTTCTAGCATTGCCTTAAATTTCCCTAAATTTAGTCAAAATTTCTATGAATTAACATGAAATGAGTAACGTTACTACCATGTAGAAACCTTTTATATCCTTAAAATTGCCTTAAATTTCCTCCTATTTCCCCAAAATTTCCTAATACATAATTTCCCCTAATTTCGCCTATATGAGTCCTATTATCCCTATATAAGGCACAAGATTTTTCCCTCGTGATCAAACCCCTTTACTGGATTAGGCCATGTTCTGGTTGTTTAAAGACTAAATATTTTTTACGTGTTACTCGTGTTAGTATTATGTAGTAGGGGTAGGTCAGACCATGTTAGGGTTGTTTAGAAACTAAATATTCAAGTTATAATAATTGATTTAGAAACTGCACCATCAACTCTTAATGGCGTCAATAAAATTTGAACTTACTCGTATACCCTGAATTCTTTGGAGAAAAAAATTTCAAAATTTATACGTTTTATTGTTATGTAGTAGGGGTGGATCACACCACGTTGGGATATTTAGAGACTGAATATTCAAGTTATTATGATTGAGTTTGAACCTGCACCCATCATCCCTTAAGTGGCGTCAATAAAATGGAGGCTATATTCACGTTATTATGAATGATTTAGAAAGTGCACTCATCAACCCTTAAATGACGCCAATAAAAGTTTGAACGTTACTCTAAATTCTTTTGGGAAAAAAATTCCATATTTTTTTACGTTTTTGTATTATGCAGTAGGGAGGATCAGACCACGTTCGGGTTGTTTAGAGACTAAATGTTCAAATTATGATTAATTTTCACACTGTACACATGAACCCTTCAATGGCGTCAATAGAATTCGCGCCTTGGATCGATGTGGATATTTGGAAACCCATTTGCGTTTTATTATATGTTTTTATATTTAAAAATATTTATAGGTATATAATCTCGTGTATAATTAATTGTTGTTCGAAAGTGGATTATAAATATCACAGGGGTTTCATAGGTTTTGTTCCAACATACTGTTGTTCAGATCAATATTAAAAATGTCTTCAGTTAAGAAAAATTTCGAGGTAATTGAGAATAAGTTGTTTTTTGGTTATTGAGTGGTCGCCGAGTCGCCGTATTTATGGGTATTTATAAACATTTATTGTTTTTTTAATTGATCTTAAAATGTATACAAAAAATGTTTATTGCAAAAGTTTCTTTATAATTATTGTTGAATAATCTAGTAATAAAGTTATCGGACTTAACCTCGATGTGTTTAGAGGGCACCCTGTATATTTTATTCTAAAAGATTGCATATCAAATTCTTTTTTCAAAAATAAATTTTAAAAAAAATTTAATATTGGTTTCAAGTTTCAAAATTACAGAAAATTGTTTAAAAAAGGAAGCTTTTTGTGTACATTTCATTGGTGTCGTTGAAGGGTTGTTATGTCTAGATTTAATCTCGGATGTAATATCATTAGCGAAATATGATACATGTTCAAACATCCCTAAATTAGATTTGTCCACCCCTACTGCATATCTAACAAAAACGACTGAAGTTTAAAAATTTTTTTTATAAAACAGAAGCCTGTGTTCTTGACTTTATTTAAGGGATGATTCTGCAGATTTAATACAATCGCAAAATTGGTATATTGAATGTTGAACCACCCCTAAAATTATTGAAAATTATTTTAAAAAAAAGGAAACTTGTGTAGCTATCATTTTGTTAACGTTAAAGTAATGGCGTGAGATGTGTAGATACAATATTTCAGAAATCTGAACAGAAGGCGCTTTTCAAATAACGGTTTCCCATAATTTTGGATGAAAACGAATTTGCGTGGAATAACTAATTTTCTGGGAAAAGAGACCTACATATTGATGCGGTAAATCGTTTACGATTACTACTGTAACTGTTTTAATGTAGCAGTATATTATTTTAGACAGGGTGTTACAACAATTGTGGGCTAACTACGATTAAAAATGCTGCATATAGTCGACCCACAATGTTTGTAACACCCTGTATACTTAAGTCGGCACCTTTATAGTAAATGGTGTCGCATTTAAGAAAGTGCAATGTTCCTCTGGTTAAAAGGAAGGGGAGGGGGGTCAATTTTTGAAATACTTAGAGACGAAGACAACTTATTCAGATCTTGATCTTGATTCTCGACTTTTTATCCCGTTGGGGATGTAGGTATGTTGATCGGGACGTAGGTATTTTGTTGAACAGAAGTGGATTAAACAATTCAAAAATGAGACAAGGAACAATTTTCGTCCTGTGCGTTTATAACCTAAAGCCTTACTCTTTGAAGGAAATTTTCTAATATGGTGATAGAAACTCCAATGGTCAAAATTGTACGGATATATCTTTAATTTTGCTCATAGTTGATCAGGTTTCGTGTTCTTGCTACCAACAAAAAAATCTTACATATCCAAAAAATTAATTCATTTGTGCACTAAACTGTTATCATATTCAAAAGTGTATCACGCAAACAAATACTACGTAAAATTGTTCATTAGACTACATTTGATATCTGAATTTTTTGTTAACTATAACTATTAAACAATATCCCAACCCCATCTCCCCACATTCAAAGAAATACTTCGCATTCCTTCTTCATGGGGCCAATTTTCTGTGAAAGGGAATTTGCTTAAGGGGCGAATTTACCTTGAGCCTAATTTTCTTGTGATCATGCCCTACTTGGATCCTTATAAAAATGACACGAATTTTTAGTATGTATTTACCATTTTCACCGTAAAACGAAGATTCCGTTTCCAGATATGATTAATTAATAATTCTTAGGCGCCATTTTTTAGTGGCGATCATGCACCACGCAATCGCCGTTTTTTTTTACTTGGAATCAACCGTTTCCGTAACATTTGCATAAACGAGAAACCAACAACCGAAATTTTTCAATAATAGTAATAATAATTAATATCCCGGCGTCGGGATGTGACGACCCCACCGCCCATCACCTTTTAGTGATGCAATGAGTCACGCAGAACAGCATGCGGCATTTGACCAGAACAGCACACCTCAAAGATTCTAATCTTTAAACATGAAATTAGAACCACTATTGCGGGGTGCGCGCTCTTGGGGTAGAAAATTCTTCGAAAAATTATGCAAAATCGCAATACTTAAGAAAACCTAGTAATCTCGTATAAAGAAAGTTTTGAAGATTTTTGAATTTTGTAAATGGATAATTCGTTCTCCGCCTAAAGTTTGAATTTCGACGAAAATGTTTTGAAAATATTCCATAATTGTTTCATTCAAAGTGCCATTTTTTAAATTTCGATTAAAACTATTTCTCAAGAAAAGTTATCAATATGCCAATATTCAAAAACTTCGCCAAACATAAGGAACAGATTGAGAGACAAAATTAATTAAATGGCATTGAAGTTTTCAGTACAGTTTTCCAAGACAGAAAATGTATATCCAATGCAATCTGTTTTACTATTTTTAAAAGAAATAAAATCTGTTAAAAAAATTTACTGACAAAGTGACAAGCTGCCTTTTCTTGGCTCAGTTGAACATTGAGACATTGTATTTGCATGAGACAAGAAAAACCAGCATTAAGCACTTTTCAGCTTGAAGACTTTATAGGTCCAATCCAGGAAGTTTTTGAAGTTTTCAAAAATTCCTATAGTTCATTTTCTGAAAGTGGTTAAAATGTTTCTTAAGAAACTCCCGACACTCCCAAAAAAGTCTGCATATATCACGGAAATACTGTAAAATGAGCAAAAAAAGGAATCGTCCGCGGGTCCGCCCCATTTGCTCTCGAAAATTGTGAGCCATAGACATAGAGTCTGTATAGCCTCCAGGTTTGGCAGCTTTAGACTTTACAGCTTACAATCTTCGGGACTAAAAATCACATTAAGGCCTTGCTTTGACCCATAGGCTCGACCATAGAGTAATAGGTATGAAAAGTACTCGGAAAAGTATCTGTAACGTAAACGAAAATATTTTCGGAAAATTTCGAGGAACATTTTTTTCCAAACATTTTTCTTAAAAGATGCCTAAGGTTTCGTGAGACCCAAACCATATGTTTAAGAAGCATTCCAACACACTTCTGGAGAGAGGATTACTAAGCTCGATTTTTAAGCAGATTTCTGACACTTCTTCGAGTCTTCAGATGTTGTTGACATTCCTAAAATCTAAAATGAATTTGCCTCAAAAAAGTTGCAGGTAGAAAAGTGATTGGAAAAAACTTGCTCGGGAAAATTTGTACGTTTTAGTACGACGTAGAAGGAGTGGATCAGGCCGCGTTGGGGATGTTTATCGGGTAAGGATTCTAATTATTGTAATTGATTTTGGATCTATCCGTATCAACCGTTAAAAAGCGACAATAAAATTTGATAACACCCTGAATTCTTTTGAAAGAAAATTTCGAATATGTAGTAGGTTGGGATCAGGCTGTATTGGGGTTGTTTAGTGATTAGTATTCCAACTATTGTGATTGATTTTGTTTTTACACACATCAACCCTTAAATAGCATCAGTAAAATTTTAACATTATACAATTCCGTTGGAAACTTCTAGATTTCCTCGTTACCTCCAATTTCCTCTTTCCTCTGTTTGCCGAGGAGAAAATTAAAAGAGAAGCAAAGTTTGGATATTTTTTGGTACGTAGAGTTTCAGTTTGAACATTTCTTTTTCCAAAATTGTTTATATGTTACACCTCTGTATTAATTGCTGTTCTGTTCCCGAAATTATTGATGGAATCCCATTCATTAATCAATATGAGGAACGAAATATTTTAATTATATTTACATTAATTGCATACAGTTTAATTAATTGCTCTATTAATAACTGGAGTAATAAATTAATTAAGAAGTTAATTTGACGCTTTGAATTAAGTATGCAATAAGAGAAAAGCGATTTAGAATTTAAACATTAAATAATAGAGCACACAAAGTCCTATAACGTCATCAGTTTTACTAATCGCGGTATCTTCAAATGTAGTCGACTACCAAGTCGATTTAAGGTAATTTGAATATGCTACTTCACACGAATAAATCTAGCGAAGTTGGGATGACCCTGGTTGCCTCAATTTTCACTTGAAACCTTAAATTATACCGTTTGAACTTTTGGAGTCTGAATACTGTACAAACATGAAACATTTCAAGCAGTTTTTAAAATTTTTGTCCAAACACCATCTCGAAATATTTCATGCAGAAATTTTGAAACTAATTTTTTTTGGTGTCGCTTTTTTAAAAAAATCCAATGAGGATCCTGAGAGCTTTGAGTATTCTAAGGGTAGGTAGGTTAACGTAGCATATTTCAACCGAACAAGTTCCGAAGTTTTGATTTGGGAAGACTAGACAATAGACATTTTATGTCACAATTGCAGAGATTTTTGGAGGGCTATATATTTGGTAGCAAAAAATCATGCATTTTTGAACTTTCTGGGCAAAGTTTAGTTCTGAGAGGACATCTCATATTCCACATTTCTTTCTCAAGATTGTTACCGATGTATGTATAAAAATGGAGAAATTAGCTGGGATTTAAAAGTGAAATTTGTGCATGAAAACTTAAAACTACGTCACCGTGTTTTATCGCGTATGCAAAGCAGTGGGCGATCGATTGAAAGCAGAAAAGTCACGAACCGCGCGGCTACCGTGGCTGTGTTTACATATTTCAATAAATTAGTGAAGATTAAGAAAACAAACAGGTTTCTTCGAATTGCGTGCGTAATTCCCCTCCCCCGAACTGATCGCGGGGGACTTCTTTTTCGGGATTCTCTAATCGCATAACGATTAGCGGAAATTGCAAGCCGGCTCACGGCGATTGCGTCTTAAAAGGTATCGAGTTTGCGGTTTTTCCGCGTATCAAAATGCAGTTAACTTTCAAAGCCCGGCCTCACCCGACCCACGTTTTATTATAACGTAATAATGAGCCTTACAATTAAACTTTCTACAAAGAGGAGAATACACAGGCGTGCCGCTCGCCTCGAACGCGAGCCGATACTATTTTAGCCTAGAACTGAAGTGGCCCCTTGCTCTTACATATCCCGGTCAAACTGTTATTCACTCGACGGGGGCTCCTGCCGACAACGTCGCAAGTTTCTCGCGGCAACGTCGCGTATTGATCAGCCACCCGCATTTTATGTGTAGAAGGGGAAATTCATCATCGGTCACGTACGAAATCGCACGATTTTCCTCTCCTCGCCCTGCTAGTGAAACTTTTGAATTCGCGAGGGCTTTATTTGAGTTTCAAATTATAGATTAAGTTCAGTGGAGGAGTCTTGGGAACTTTCAACTCTTCTTCTGCCTTCCACATGCATTAACCCTCCCTCGCTTGCATTTGCGTGCCAAATTTTTCCCCCCCGCCCTCCCTTTTTGCGTTTTGTTTATTTTATTTACGTAATGGCCGCCTATACCGCTATACGTGTTTAATCGATTGCGTGCATTCAGTCCAATTTCTTGCAATGAATAAGTGATAAAGTTTAGTCAATGTCAATTTAATATTAATAAAGATCTGACTGAACAAACAATAACGGTAGCGTTCGTTTCGGTGCTATTCATAGATGCGGAAATCAATTTTTAGGTCACCTTGAGTGTGTTTCACCATTTATTCAAAAGGTAAATTGCGACGTATTTCGCTCTCAAGTGGTTAGAAGTGCGATTTACCGTTCCTTGCCAAATTGCCATCAAGAGTCTTCTTTTCTTTCATTTTATCATCTTTCATCAGGCACGGCCATAAATAGAACTCAGAAATTTCGAGCTGTCGTGTTATTCGAACAAACTCGACAATTTTTTTGGAACCCCCTACATCCCTCGTTCTAATTTTACGTTTCATTTAAAACTGGAATACGTTTTTCGGTATATGTGATGATGAGTAATTATGAAAACAATGTCTCTAATGTTCTTGTTTGTCTGGGTTATCGCTCGGGGCTTAAACATGATCAACATTTAAATAATGATAGGTATACATCAGTTAGACAAGGACAAACAAGAGCGTTTTTTAACGTTGCTTTTACAATAACAACCGATTTCTTACATCACAGGGAACTTTTTTGACGATGTCATATCCAAAATTCAAAAATTGTGATTTTAGTCATTCATTCACGTCCTATTGATAAATCACAAATTGAATTTTGTGCACCAAACAATGCATTTCACGTATATTCATTGACTATTTTCTGAAAACCCCACGAATATTCTTGGAAGCATTCACATTGTTCTCTTTGAGGGCTAAATCCTAGTTCACAGCTAATTTCTCCATTTTTATACGTTAAATTTGTACGAGGGCTTTTTAAATAAATGTTCTGTGTTAGGGAAAACTATACTTTTGCGTTTTTGCATGCGGCTAACAATAGCTTGGAATTTGTTGCTAAAATTTTAGGCGCAAATGTTCGAAGTAAAAATTGTAGGGAATTAAAATTTGTATCTACATTTTTTTTAACATAACCTCAAATTTTATGATCTTTTTTTTGCGAAAAAAGTCGCAGTGGTCTGAACTTTGGATTTTATGACAATAAAAAACAAACCATTGACCATCAATTACTAAATTCCATTCTATTCCATTTTGGGTTTCATCAATTAGCAGTACAACTCTTACGTCATTTCTCCATATAAAGCAGTGTGTAGTATAGTTAACAAACATAAGTCCGTTTGGGAAAATATCTATTACGGAGTTCCCCAAGGGTCCATCTTAGGTCCACTTTTGGTTAATTTACTCCAACAGAAGTTTTTTGAGACGTACCTACGAGTACTTTTTATATGCAGATGACACGCAAATTTATTATTATTTTGCTCCTGATTTTGTTGATTCCGCAGTAGAAACTATAAATGATGATATCCGAAGCTGCTGCTAGACACAACCTAGATTTGAACTGTAATAATACAAATGTGATGTAGTAAGCTCATCAGAAATAAAGGTTTATTTATGGAGTCAGTCGCAATCAGCATAGACTTGTCACACAAAATCAAAAAAGCAGATTGGCTTAATATGTGGGAAAGGAGGTTTTTACACTCGTCGGTATTATACCTACCATTATTATAGCCAGGGGGGGGATTGGCACGGGGGGGGGGGCGGGTGGCGATTGCCACCTAGCCTGTAGATCATAATGGCCCGTTGGAAATTTATAAGTATGTGCTGCATTTAGTTTCTTGCACTATTAATAAATTATTAACACGTTTCTCTAATTGGGGTTGATGTTAGGTTGTTAAAAAATTCTGTTTTAATTGAAGTGTTTTACAATGAATTTATCATTTTTTGTCGTAGCATGAAAGTGCTGAAATACAATGATAGGCGACGCACCTCGTGTGGATTGTATATTTTGTTACTTTTAATTATCAGCTGCAATTTAAAAAAAAACTGTATGGTAATTGATTTTCGAGAAAGGAGTACTTTAAAATGTTTTTGTGGTGCACCTCAGAGCTAACCCCCCCCCCCCCCCGCCACCTTCATTACTACACTAATACTTTAATGGCCCGTAAGTACCCAGTCCGCCCCTGTGTATAACCTTCCTTTTTTTACCAAAATTCAACTACACCAAAATTTCTCGGGAAAACACTTTTTCTTATTAATTTGGGTGCGTAGAATCCAAATCAATTCGTACTTTTTCGATCAGACTTCTCAATCTAAAGTTATGGGCAAAAAACCAATTTCGAAAGAAAATTTAAAAGGGCTGTAACTTTTGATCTAGTAGCACAATCTTGGAACTGTTTGAAATTATTGATTCTACAGGCCACATTCTATAAGAAAATGTTTTTTCCGGGTCGATCTGAGACAATTTTTTTTGTGGGTCTCAAAAAAAGGCAGTGTATAACCTTCCTTTTTTACCAAAAATCGACTACACCAAAATTTCTCGGGAAAACATTTTTTCTTATTAATTTTGGTGCGTAGAATCCAAAACAATTCGTACTTTTTCGATTAGACTTCTCAATCAAAAGTTATAGACTAGAAACCAATTTCGAAAAAAATTTCAAAGGGCTGTAACTTTTGAACTAGTAGCCCAATCTTGGAACTGTTTGAAATTATGGATTCTACAGGCCACATTCTATAAGAAAATTTTTTTTCCGGGCCGATCTGAGACAATTTTTATTTCGGGGCTCAAAAAAAGGCAGTGTATAACCTTCCTTTTTTACCAAAAATCGACTACACCAAAATTTCTCGGGAAAACACTTTTTCTTTTTAATTTTGGTGCGTAGAATCCAAATCAATTCGTACTTTTTCGATCAGACTTCTCAATCAAAAGTTATAGACTAGAAACCAATTTCGAAAAAAAATTCGAAGGGCTGTAACTTTTGAACTAGTATTTTTTTTTTACTTTAATGGCCCGTAACCTATGCAATTCCACCTGGCCGGCAGTTACCCAGTCCGCCCCTGATTATAGCTCAGTTACCACCATATTTAGCTGAAAGGTTGCAATTTCGAACTAGTGTGCACAACTATGACTCTCTTATAACGTATATATAACTCATTTCCACATTCCATCAAAGGGTTCTGTGTAAATACAATTGTAAGTACATTCATGGACTCTCAATTTCGTTTGATTAGGATTGCACATCATCTTAGTCTTACATGGAAGATTGGCGTTTTGTACACCGAATGTAGTCCCTTTCCTGTAGTTCAGGTTTTTTTTTAAATGTTTCTTTTGTTATATACTTAGGTACATATTCAAAGGGAATAAAATCGTATTATTATTATTTTTTTTGTCCCTCCCTTTTGTGGATTATTATTATTATTAAAGTATAACTAATTCATATAACATCCCTCAGCAAAAGGCTTCACATTCTAACATTTATTAGGTTGTTCTCATTCAGCCTAAGCCTTTCCAAAAAAATTGACAATCACTTAGCGTCCGTCTAACATCAGGGTGGAATCTACTCCTACGGCTCGCCTAGGGTATAATAGAATTTGGAAAAAATGTTTTACATTCTAACATTCATTGGGCTATATCATTGACTTAAATTAGTGATTTTATTATGCATTCGTTTACACTTTGGGGTAGATTTCGCCCTGTCAGACATGCAGTAAGTGATTGTCAATTTTGTTGGAGATGCTTGGGGTCAATGCGAATAGTCTTAATTAGCATGTCAGAATGTAAAACGTTTTTTCTAAGTGTGCCTCGAAATGTTATGAATTGTAAAATTTTGTAAGCCATTTTCAAAACTTCCTCTGTCCCGAAACCCGTCTTGGCTCGTCCCGCTCCGAAAGGACCTAGAGGTTGCAGATTGGCAACAGCTCCATAAAAAATCTAAACGGTTGCTGGAGGAACGCACTAGAAAGTCCTTTTTTTAAACTTCATCTGGAGTTTGTACGACGCTAGAGATTTCTGAGCTTGCTCTCTAGATCTTTCCCAGACCTATTTTTGACCTTACTAAAGAGCGGTGTAAACCCTTCCCTGAATATTGAGGGGCTTTACAAAACAATAAAAGGCATTCCGCTAATATCATGAACTTTATACGGCTTCTACTATCGCCTATCAACTTTTCAGACTCGTATAAAGTATTTCCAGTTCCCCATCAAAGGTTAAATCCCAGAGCTTTCTAGGACCTTTCTAAATTTTTTTACGTTAGCTTAGCTCACAAACGACTAAAATTAAGAACTCGCACGGAAGAAGACTTGGGAAAACTTTAAACTTAGCATTACATCGGTTTTTAAGAATCTTTTGATTATTTCTAGAACGTTGTAATAGTAATTTACCCAAAATCATCCTGAAACCTTCATTTTCATGCCTACTTTATATCAGGAAATTTTACATTCCATGACAGAGGCAGAGCAGACTACTTTTCCTGGCGTATGTCAGTTTACCGGCCGCACCTGTCACTTTTCCTACGATTTCGAGTAAAATTTAATACAAAAAAACTCTCGTCAGTAAATTGAGACTTCAATATTTGCTCGCCAGTAATGTGTCATTCTCATTTTTTTTTACTTTTATATGCTTGTGGGCAAGAGGCGAAGAGTGCACTTTCAAATTTGTTTTTTCGGTTTTAGTAGCCCTTATGAACATTTCAAGCATTTCAGTCTTTGTGACTCAGACGGACAGGCAAATAAGGAGCGCAAAAGTCGAGGCAAAAGTGCACTTTTTATCTATAAATTTGTAGGTGCAAAGATCCATTGAAAAATGCGTATCTCTTAAACCGCATTCAATATAAGTGAGTGATAATCGAATCGTTAAAGTGCACGGAATTTTTTGAGTGACCGTTGAAAGAGTTTCCAGGGCTACTTACTGCCAAGAAAGATTGCGTTTTTAAATTAAAAAATTCATAATTTACAAACGACTAGGGGTTGCATTTTTATAAACACTTATATAGGGTTGTCGTTAACCCTTTTAGCGTAATTATTTAAAAAACAGAAATATTTGATGCGCCTGTAAAAATGACAACCCTTCACTGGACAACTGCCAAGAAAAATTGCATTTTTAAATTAAAAAATTCATAATTTACAAACGACTAGGGGTTGCATTTTTATAAACACTTATATAGGGTTGTTGTTAACCCTTTTAGCGTAATTATTTAAAAAACAGAAATATTTGATGCCCTGTAAAAATGACAACCCTTACACTGGACAACTGCCAAGAAAGATTGCATTTTTAACTAAAAAAATTCATAATTTACAAAACGACTAGGGGTTGCATTTTTATAAACACTTATATAGGGTTGTTGTTAACCCTTTTAGCGTAATTATTTAACAAACAGAAATATTTGATGCGCCTGTAACAATGACAACTCTTACACTGGACAACTGCCAAGAAAAATTGCATTTTTAACTAAAAAAATTCATAATTTACAAACGACTAGGGGTTGCCTTTTAATAAACACTTATATAGGGTTGTTGTTAACCCTTTTAGCGTAATTGTTTAAAAAAACAGAAATATTTGAAGCGTCTTTAAAAATGACACCACTTCCACTGGACAACTGTCAAGAAAGATTGCATTTTTAAATAAAAAAATTCATAATTTATAAACGACTAGGGGTTGCATTTTTATAAACACTTATATAGGGTTGCTATTAACCCTTTTAGTGGAATTATTTAAAAAACTGAAATATTTGATGCGCCTGTAAAAATGACAACCCTTACACTGGACAACTGCCAAGAAAAATTGCATTTTTAACTAAAAAAACTCTTAATTTACAAACGACTAGGGGTTGCATTTTTATTAACACTTATATGGGGTTGTTGCTAGCCCTTTTAGCGTAATTACTTAAAAAAACAGAAATATTTGAAGCGTCTTTAAAAATGACACCCCTTTCACTGGACAACTACAAAGAAAGATTGCATTTTTAACTAAAAAAATTCATAATTTATAAACGACTAGGGGTTGCCTTTTAATAAACACTTATATAGGGTTGTTGTTAACCCTTTTAGCGTAATTATTTAACAAACATAAATATTTGATGCGCCTGTAAAAATGACAACCCTTACACTGGACAACTGCCAAGAAAGATTGCATTTTTAAATAAAAAAATTCATAATTTACAAACGACTAGGGGTTGCATTTTTATAAACACTTATATAGGGTTGTTGTTAACTCTTTTAGCGTAATTATTTAACAAACAGAAATATTTGATGCGCCTGTAAAAATGACAACCCTTACACTGGACAACTGCCAAGAAAGATTGCATTTTTAACTAAAAAAATTCATAATTTACAAACGACTAGGGGTTGCATTTTTATAAACACTTATATAGGGTTGTTGTTAACCCTTTTAGCGTAATTATTTAACAAACATAAATATTTGATGCGCCTGTAAAAATGACAACCCTTACACTGGACAACTGCCAAGAAAGATTGCATTTTTAACTAAAAAAATTCATAATTTACAAACGACTAGGGGTTGCATTTTTATAAACACTTATATAGGGTTGTTGTTAACCCTTTTAGCGTAATTATTTAACAAACGGAAATATTTGATGCGCCTGTAAAAATGACAACCCTTACACTGGACAACTGCCAAGAAAGATTGCATTTTTAACTTAAAAAATTCATAATTTACAAACGACTAGGGGTTGCAATTTTATAAACACTTATATAGGGTTGTTGTTAACCCTTTTAGCGTAATTATTTAACAAACGGAAATATTTGATGCGCCTGTAAAAATGACAACCCTTACACTGGACAACTGCCAAGAAAGATTGCATTTTTAACTTAAAAAATTCATAATTTACAAACAACTAGGGGTTGCATTTTTATAAACACTTATATAGGGTTGTTAACCCTTTTAGCGTAATTATTTAACAAACAGAAATATTTGATGCGCCTGTAAAAATGACAACCCTTACACTGGACAACTGCCAAGAAAGATTGCATTTTTAACTAAAAAAATTCATAATTTACAAACGACTAGGGGTTGCATTTTTATAAACACTTATATAGGGTTGTTGTTAACCCTTTTAGCGTAATTATTTAACAAACAGAAATATTTGATGCGCCTGTAAAAATGACAACCCTTACACTGGACAACTGCCAAGAAAGATTGCATTTTTAACTAAAAAAATTCATAATTTACAAACGACTAGGGGTTGCATTTTTATAAACACTTATATAGGGTTGTTGTTAACCCTTTTAGCGTAATTATTTAACAAACTGAAATATTTGATGCGCCTGTAAAAATGACAACCCTTACATTGGGCAACTGCCAAGAAAGATTGCATTTTTAACTTAAACAAGTTGTAAATCAGCATATGCATGATTAAAGCGCATTTTTGGTAATATAGGTCAGTATTTTATTAGCGAAGTTTAAAATTATCGATCTCACGAGTAATTTTGGCTGCGTTAAATAATTAATTTTATTTAATTTCAATTGACGGTACGTCTTCATTTTGTAAAACAAATCGCAAAGTAAATAATAAGTTTTTATACTGGTAGCGCTATCTAACGGTAAAATTATAGTACCTCCGAAACCCATATCGAAATTATTTTCTTCAATTATCGATCTCACAAGTAATCTAACTCAAAATAGACTAGTGCCTGCACATCTACACTATAGCAGAAAGCTTTTAGTGAAAATTTGAATTCTCTAGCTATTGTAGTTGTGGAGATCTCACGCGGACAGCCGGCCTGCCAGCAATGACGAATATAATAGCGTATTTTTTTCAAAAATGCGCTAAGAATTCATAATTTACAAACGACTAGGGGTTGCATTTTTATAAACACTTATATAGGGTTGTTGTTAACCCTTTTAACGTAATTATTTAACAAACAGAAATATTTGATGCGCCTGTAAAAATGACAACCCTTACACTGGACAACTGCCAAGAAAGATTGCATTTTTAAATTAAAAAATTCATAATTTACAAACGACTAGGGGTTGCAATTTTGTAAACACTTATATAGGGTTGTTGTTAACCCTTTTAGCGTAATTATCTAACAAACAGGAATATTTGATGCGCCTGTAAAAATGACAACCCTTACACTGGACACTGATTATGAGTAAAGGGTCTACTGGCACCATACGCTCTTCTTTATTTGTGAACCCTTTGTCTTTCTTCCATACGATATAAAATCTTTTGAGAAAGTAAAGGAACTGATGTTTATTTATCGGTTATATATTCTTCTTTTTTACTTTGATTGCCCCTAATGCCTACTACCAAATTGTGCAACGGCAAGGGAGATTAAAGTCTTGTAGGTGCAGATATCTTTTACCGTTTACCTATTAGCTAGTCGTTTTCACCAGCAAAGATTGCAATGCTCCATTTTCGGAGTCATGTGCGCGGAAATTAAACATTATTATGTATTCGCTGTGGCTCTATAGCAAATATGGCACTGCAAGTCATCGAATTTAGAAACGCAATTAGGAACAAATCAGAGGTCAGTCTGACAATAAGTGTCAATCGTAATTCCGTCACCAAAAATCAATATTTTATTTTCCCGATGCGAAAGCCATAGATCACGTGCGAATTTGAAATGATATTTACGTCGTCCCAAATGACAGAGAGTAATGATAGCTTCGAGCGCATTCAAACTCCGGTACAATTTCCTGCTAATTCAATGTCTTTCAATCCGAAGATACGGGGTGATTGATTACTGCCAACTCCGCCCTATTGTAATTCATTTTATACATAACTTTTTTAATAATTAGTCTACCATTAAAGCTTGCGTGGCTACTTACTAAGTTCAGAAGTAAAAAAGGTCGACTACTGAAAATTACGATTATTGTACTCTTGTTAATCATGATTTGTTAACAACGAAATTTCTCTTTTTATTTCCTGTAAGGCTTAAATAATTACTTTTGCGTATCAAATCCGCTTGAGATTATTTTAATATGCGAGCAACGTTGAGTCGAAATGATGGATTGCGCTGATCATGGAATCTATGTTAGAATTAATTTATTTTTTCTTTGCCCATTTCCGTTCTGGGCGGAAGAGTTCTAAATTATTGTTTTGTACGTGTGTCGTGAGATTGTGTCAGAAAACTGAAAGATTTGTGCACAAATCCACCTAAAATTTAACGATTATTCTTTGAAATCCTGTCCCTTTGGGGTATTTATTAAGTATTACCACTTTTTTGTAATGATTTTAAAAATTTTCCAATTCTTCGGATTGAAAGCTAAAGGTATTCCTAATTTTTTTTAATATTTCAGGTATATTGCCGTTTTTGACCGTGGATACAACAAAATTTGAAGAAATGGAAGAACTAGAATAATTGCGGAAGAATACCTTAAGAATCTGAAAAATTTTGAAGGATGGAAAAAATCTGAGGAATCTAAAAGATTTGAAAAAAACTGGAAATTTAGTAATTGAAAGGAAGTAAAGAATGTGATGGATCTGAAAAATGCGAGAGAAATCTGAAGAAACTGGAAAATGGAAGAAATTCAAAAGAACTGAAGGAATTTGGAAATTCCGAAGAAATAAAAGAATATTAAAAATATTTGAATACAGAAGGATCAGAGAAATCCAAAAAAGTGTTTGGAGGATTCGAAGAAACAATAGAAGCTGATGAATGTGAAAATTTTGAATAATCCTATGAACGTGAAGAATTAGAAATTAGAGAAGAATACAAAGAATCTGGTGTATTTAAGGATTTGAAGAATTTAAAGAAGCCCGTGTAGTACAAGTAACGAATCAGAAAAATTTGAAGCATCTTAAGAGTCTGAATTATGAAGGATCGTAGGAAGAACAAACAACTCTAAAACTCTTGGAAAAAAATGTTCTTGTTTTACATTTGGTGGTCGAGCATTCTTTAACCTTTAAGAAGAAACATATTTTGAACTGCACCTCAAGATTGTCTTTTGCTATGTTTTGTTTGTTTTATCTATTCTGTGTATCTTTTATCTTGCGCGGCAGAAAAAGACAATAAAAGAGATGATTTTATTTGTAGAAGTAACGAAATGGTGTAGTTTACTAGGTACATATTCATTAGTCCAATTTTTATGGTGATTATACTCACTAGTAAAGCCTACTGATATGCAACATGAGGATTAAGAGTTTGACGAATCCGAAAATTTCCAAAAAAAGCACAAAATAAGGATTTGTGTATTTTATTTTGACTATACTTATTTTAATGACTTTTATTTTTATTTATTTTTTATTTTATTTTATAGTGGATGACACAAACAGCAATGCGTGGAATTCGAACACAAGACCCTTGTATATCTACAGCCAAAAACGGTACTCTTTCTGAAAAATTAAAAAAACTACAAAAATTAGCAATTGTTTTAACTTTCAATCCAAAGAATTGGAAACTTTTGAAAAACTTGAGTTACTTACGACTTCATGGTTAAAAAGGAAGAAGAACGAACTTGCCAACAATGCACATCCTCTGTGAATCTAACTAATCCAAAAGACATTTGATACCATGTAACATTAAATGAATTATCTGCTATATAAGAAACAAATGCCCCAAGACTTTTACTAGATTTAATCCATTAATAAAAAAAAATTTATTTTCCAGGAAAACCTCAGTAAATTCGAGAAATGTCAGAAAGGTTCAAGACACTTTGAAGATGTTTTTAAAGCGACTGACAGATTTCAGTTCTACCGATCTCTAGGGTGTTTAAAACTTCTCGGAAATTTTTTCTATTACACGCGAATCGTCCTGTCAAAAACTGCCCGCAACTTTTCAGAGAGCATAAATCTTTTTTTTTCCTGCTCGGAATGTAAACATTACGCTTGTTGCCAATCCATTTAAAACAATAAAAATCTATTCAAAACGCTTTGGTATCACCCGAATAGACGTTTCGTTACGAGCAGGTAACAACCCTTGATTTAATAGTTTCGAATCTACGGACGTCGTCGTTTCAAATACATTCAAAGGACGTATAATTATACCGTGATTGATATGTTATTATATACCTGTACATAATTGCCCGTATCTACCTCCGCACCAACATTAAATGTTAATGAAAAAAGCTGGCGTATAACTAATTTACTCCATTATTAAACTGTCATTTTAGGGTGGTATACGCCCAATAAAAATTGTTTTTTAATGCCGGTTTCGGTCTTAAATAATAACAATATTTTTTGTTGTTGTTGTACGGAGAACAACAAAAAGGTCGGTTGATTGAGCTGTCAGCCGAGGGGAACAATGGCGCTTTAATCACCTAATTACACGTCTAGGGTCTTTACTTGCCCGTGTTGTGGTATCTACACCTTAAGTTTGTGTTATTTTCTGTCACGCTGAGGGTTTTTTAATGGAATTGTAAATTAATATAGAGATTCTCGCTTTAATAATAAATTTCTCTTTTTTGTCATCTCCTGAAGGTTAGTTTTTTGTCAACTGGTGGACTGGGTGAAGGTTAGAAACTTGCAAATGTTGCGTAAAGGTGCTAAAAGGGTGTGGATGGAATACGCCCTTGCTTGATAGGAATAAAATCATTTCACTTACTCTCGTTTTTGGCGCATTTTTTTTGTAAATTTATTTGTAAAACAGGGGCGGATTTAATAGGAGGGAGCAGGGGGCGCGTGCCCCCTCCTAGACAGTGGTAGTTACGCATTTTAGGTAACCAAGTGGATTGAAGCCAAATGTTAGATTTAGAGCTTGTTAAAGAATTGAGTAAGCTTTTAAACGACCCTGTTCCCAAATGACACTTTCACTCTAGCAAAAGGAAATACATAAAATGAAATCTTTCACAATGAAGTTAAATGTCATTTCTTGCGTGAAGTCAGCGACGCATATAGAATTGCCCATAATTTTTGAATGGGTGCTTCTGCCCAGAAAAAATGTTACGGCACAAACCAAGCACCAACAATGTGCTGCCCACTTCCCGAATCCCAAACATTTATCTAAGATCTAAAGCATTGTAACAGTTTGATTTTCTCAAATAGGTACATATAAATTATTATTGGTCGAGTCTCACCGTAATTTTAGAATGAGGACCGCTGGTTTAGTTCAACTAGCTGCAATTGGTGCATAATTTTTAATGCGTAGACTTTACGGACTTCCTTGAGACTCCATTTAACAATTGGTAAAGTTGAACAGTTGTAAATTCAACGACGGTTTAATTGCAAAATTTCTTAAGTATTACTTCTGGCGATTAACCGCATTCGGTGTGATCTCGAATTGGTTTGTATCGAAATACACTTTTACTCGCATCTTGGAGGCTATAATTTAAAGTGGATGCATACGTAAGTAGGGCCATTTTCCCTGTATCATCTGTTATCTTGTGCATTCTTTTTAGGGGTTTGCCATTTGAAAGTTGAACGGATTTAAGTCTCAACGGTTACCGTATTCGTATTTCCTAAACAGGTAGGTAAAATTTTTGTGTTAGAAAGGATTTTGACATGCGATTTCTTTACATCAGTGTTACCTCGACAGTTGAAACTCGACGTCCAGAAGTGGTCACTTTACCAGCACATAGTGTTACATAATATAGGGAGCGTGTGCGGACAATTCACGCCCGGACAAATTCGCACCCGGATAATTCGCACCCGGACATTTCGCTCCCAGGATATTTCGCACCCTGGACATTTCGCTCCCGGATAATTCGCACCCGGACCATTCGCACTCGAAAAATTCGCTCCCGAATAATTCACACCCGGATAATTCTGTAAATCTTTGGTTTATTAAAATTAAATACCTTTAAGAGGCTACTACACGATTGTTTTTACAGAATGTATGTAGTAGTGCACATCTTGGTAAACATCTACTTCATGGAAAAATGTTTCAAATAATAGTTATTTGGTCTTTCATTTTTAACACATCGCGATTCTTAAGTATTTCCATTTCTTAAATATAATCACGCTGGTTTTTTTTTCGAAGTTGTATGAAGAGTCTGATATAGTTAAATCCTATAATTTAAGAAGACATAATTTTTATCTACTGCGCTTTCGTTTTGAGAAAATAAGAATAGGTAACTGAAACGTCTTTTGTGGAGTAATTAAATACCAAATAGTTATACCTAGTTATAGTATATCTACAACTATGTGTAATATTCGCTACTTTTGAGACGCTCTTAATATTAAAACAGAACCAACATATAATACCGTAAACAAACAAAGTGATAAGTCTAAAGTTAAAAATATTTACATTATAAGATCAAGATGAAAATAGAAAAAGGAAGTAATTTTAACGCTCCCTTACATAAAAATTTCTTAATGAAGACACATAAAAAATTGTTCTTTATTTCTTTAGTTGAAAAGGGTGGCAAAGTAAATGAATTAAATTTATTTTAGACAAAACGAGTATGTATAAATAACAATCAAACAATGCATTTCATAGATGGCACTAAATTTGGATAAGTAATTAAGATAACATTATAATTAAAGGTAAATTTGAAAAGGCCTCGATAACACAAATTGTAGTTCATAAAGAAAAAATAAGAGAAATATCGTAATGACATCCTTTCTATTATTTCTGGAAGATGAATAGGGATTATTACAAGGTAAAAGTAATTAGGTCCGAAAAATCAGGTTTAAGTACGTATGACCACAACTAATTGGAACTTTAACGCCTGTATAGTATCTTCATTCTTGAACGTTTGACAGAGTGGTATTTTAAAATTTATCTGAGCACGGGTTTTGATTTTGTGTATACTTTTTTTTTAAATTTTAAAAAATTGTATTTCTGGTGGTAGTGTTGTGGTGGTGTTCAGAAAAGGTAAGTTTCCAGTTTTCTTAGAACCAGTTTTACGTTTCTTTGACCACATATGGCTATATGTTGATTATTGGTGACAGTAAAATTACACTAACTGCTTATTTTTTTGCGTTATCTTTGCTACAACTATGGTAGTGAATGAACTTAAAAGTTTCTTTTTGATTTTCTTACTCTTATTTATTTTATAGTTTGAAGAGATACATGGAAAAAGTCTGGCAATTTTTTAAGAGATTGTTAATAATTAAAACAGTCAAAGCTTTTAAAAATCTTGAAACGTTTTAGGAACAGATCGATATTGATGATTTTTTCTTTTAAATGTTTGTAATTATTACGTACCTATTATACTTCTTTTTAATTTTTGTATGGCATACCTAGTACCTACTAAAGCAAAACCATTAGCATTGGTAATTGCGCAACAAGGAAGACAGGACATCATTGGAAAGGCTTTCCTTCTCTGAATTGGATGAGACTATAATTTTTTAGATTTGATATTTTCGAAATATTTTAAAAGTAAGTTGAGGGCGCGCTGTTGTTTATGTCATTGGAAGGATGTCGGGCCGATCACTATGTAATAGAAGCTAATGCGATCGTGCGTCAAAATTATGCAGTTGCAAGTGGTATAAAAAAGAGAAAACTTGTACCTGCAACGTCGAATGCGCTGGAAATGAAACAACTAAACCAAAAAAATTACATATCCGAATTCAGAGATGGGCGACCTCACCAACGATGCATCATTTAAGATTTTAAGGGTTGCACTGTCAGCGATGCGAGACAAAAACATTCGTGAGCAAGTTTTATTTTAGACACTGTTTCCTTCCATGATCAATTTGACGTGCCAAAGCGTTTTTTGAAAACTATTTTAATTTACAGAAATAGCTATGTATGGTTTCTAATGCACCACCGTATATTATTTAGCTTCGGAGAAATAACACCAAAATCTCCCCGTAAAAATTGTTATAATCATCAATGGGTAGTTGGTGTTATTTCTCCGAAGCTTCTTAAGCACCCCATTGAGAGTCATGGATCTTCACAATTTCAGTATATTATTTAAATAATAGCCATATAATTTATAGCAAGATCAATTTTTTTGCGATATTTATCAACATTTTTTGCTTTTTTCCTTTTCTTTACAGTTCTTATCTCTTTAATTTTACGGAAACTCTCAAGAATCTATTTGTTTTACGTTCAAATATGATTATAATTTACTTGAGATTCTTTTAAGACAATACATACGTATTTCGTTATGTGTCCTTTAAATGGATGACATCGAAGGTTAGAGAACTAGGAAACTTAACTTGCAGCTATTAACAAATAATAATTGTTAAAATTTTATTTAGACTTTTATATTCCTATTGCAATATTATTTGTACGTGGTAAAAGGTTTCCAAATGAAAAAAACCTTGATTGTTAATTGTACAATAAAACTGGTTAAATAGGTTTAAGAAATGTCGGGTGACAGACCTGATAGACCGATACCAGCGTTTAGCAGCATCCATCTACTTGTGAACATGAGTGCATGGACAATTTACATCACGGATGAGTGTCTTTTTACCTTTTTTTTGTTTTTTTTTAAATACATTTTCATTCATGGTACCTTTAGCAAGTGTTCTCATGTTTAATACGGAGAGTACAATAAAATAAGTACTAAATTCCAGATTTTAAGTGATATGGATGCTATTAAAGTGACCTAAAATCTCTACTGCTTTGATATGGTCCATTCCATTTAAAAAGGTACACAGGATTGTACGTATGAATTCTTGCCTCATAAATACTATTAAAAAAATTATTCCTCTACAAATTGTATGGCTATTGTTTAACCAACATAAATATTTAAGTGCCACATTAAAATGCCAAAATCAAGGAAATATCATCAAAAATAGACTTGTACCTGAGGCTAAAAGTTGAAATTTGATTTATTACAAAAAGTTGATAATGGATATGAGATTTAGGCGGTGCAAACTATACGGGGCGCGTAACAATGGAGTTCGGTACAACGAATAGGGGAAAGAGATACATAATCTATGAAGGATACATGTACCTCTTTGCTAAGAACCTTAAACTCCAAAACTGCTCATCACGGCTGTGTCGAGCGAGAATAGCAAAAAAGGATCCATCGGCTCTTAGTTTAACATGCAATGCCAGGATCTGGGTCAACGATGACAAGGTAAGATTAGCTAAACCGAGCACTGATTTTGGAAGTGCAGATGGTTTCCAGTTTCATAGCCCTTAATTGGGTATTTTATTAGTTCGGATATCGTCTTTTGACCTTTTGACTTTTTTATACGTAAGTTTCATCGTTGCTTATACCGTCGTCTAATGTTAGTTTTTAGGTTCGGCCCTCCCTTGCAAAAAATTTAGTTTATCAACCTCTTCAAATTTCAATTTTACTCTGGAACCAACCACGGATATGGTCGTTGGGCTTTCCAGTTTTACTGTTCTTTTGGGTTCTTAATTGTTTTCCATCTATTGTAAGTTTTATAGCTATGGTCTCTCCTCAATTATCTCTACCATCTTGTAGATCACCTGAAGATGACCGTTGGTCGAAACATGTAGTGTATCACTTCGTTTTATTAATTTATATGGGAACGATTTAGAGAACTTTTATTCAATATTAATAAATTATCCCATTTAGAGTTTGAACACAAAATGGACGTCACGATTCCAAATTATACCTTAATATTGAAAGTATCCAAATTTTAAATGTAGGTATACGTCTATTACATGCCCAAAGTAATAAAACGTGATATTGGTGAGTAATATTGGAGATTTCAAGCTCTGAGTTAATTTAATACTTCACAGCCGACTTTCTATGTTAAAAGTCAACCGTACACAAAATACCCTCTCAGGGGAGCGAAATTCTGGTGCGAATTATTCCGGTGCGAATTGTCCGAGAGCGAATTATTCGGGTGCGAATTCTCCTACAACCTATAGGGAGGCATGGGAAAAGTTGGCAAAATCGTGCGTCAAACTCTATGGAAATTAGTGGAAGGTAGAATGTTTTGGGCCCATGACAATTCACGAGTCGTGCAGTATAACAATTAGCAGAGTTCTTTCGGAATCATGTTGGTCTTTCTGTTTGCCCACTATTGCAAATTGCACCAAGATGTGTACGCATTCCGTATCTATTTTGCAGATTTGGTTAGAGTTAGTTTTGTAAGATTGATGTGGCATTGTTTAATACCCAATTTTGATTAAACCGCCTCAATAGAAGGCAGGATTTTACACCTACTATACTAGCATATTATACAACTGGGAGCTATTCTGAACACGGTGCCTGTAATAAATTATTATTTTCAACCTTTAACAATAGGCACAATGAGTAGAAAAAAGTGACGTATTAATTTAAAAGTCGTTGATACCTAATAACATTGTTATTGCGTTGTTAAGAAAAACACTTAAAGTGTATAATTAAGATAGTTACACGTATATCTCGCCGCCTATTTTATCTTTAGACAGATACGATGTAAAGTCATAATAGGTTTTCAAAGATCAGTTTGCGGTACACAAAGAAAGCCTTTCATGAGCATTACAATCCAGTTTTGTTAATTAATAGAAAATAATTTATGTTATTGTTAACTTTTATTACCGTTAACCAACACTGTGTTATTATTCCTTTGTTAGAACTTATATTGTGGAAGTTAAGACTTAATTATTACGAATTGGTTTTACGAGCGTTAAAAGGTTTGCTAAATACGGATTGGATGGAATTATTTAAGCTGAAATCGTGCCTGTACGGTTGTGGAGATGAGGATTAATCGGCTATTATCTTAGGAGAATCGGTCAAGTGGATAAGTGGATGCGTATAACCAAGTGAATTATGGATCGGCGGTGATTGGGAGACGCTAAAACAATTTAGAAAAAAAACTCGTTTGCTGGTAAAATATTCCTGAAACGCCGTTTAGTGCAAGCGGTTTCCATGGCAATTCGCAAGGATTTCATTTAAATTGTCACACAATTTTGCGCGTATCGCCAGGGGGCGGCAAAGTTCGAGTTGTATTCAGCAGCAAGCATCCCCTAAGTGGAACCGACGCCAGCTTCAATGAGATGGTAGAACGAATTCCGTGGTAATTCACTAGGATTTAATTTAAATTAGTTTTCGTGGCGGGGTCGCGGAAACATTAGAATTGTTACCGTGTTCAATATGTCGGGGATCATGGGGATTCGGAGCAGCTTTAATGTGTCCTTTGCGAAAGAATGTCGCCAACTATAATGGAAATGTATATATTTGTGTGAGGATTGCCCTTTTTGTTTTGAAGATTTCTATCTGCGAGTTGTCGGCTTATTTCGTTTGCAGATACGCAGATAAGCCGGATTCACGAATGGATTTCATCTCAAATGCATTGTCTCGTATTTTACCTCATACGTGATAATTACCCTATAAATGAAGCTTTGCATTATTGAGTTCCGTAAATGAATCTTCGTAAAGGGAGAAGTGAAGGCTCAATTTACACAGACCGCATAAAGGGGTGTCTTTGTCTTATATTAATACCCCAGCATCGGTTAATTATCCACATTGTTCACTATAAAAATTGAAAGCTACTAAAAAACATGTAGTAAACAACATCACTCCTACAAAAGCGACAAATTCACAATGGAGAGGCATTCCCTTTTTCCATTCATTTTCTTCATTCATTTTCAATTTTTAACGCATTTTTTCAAGAAATTGGTTTTATCTTTATCTTTCATGATATTGTAATTAAAGATCTCAAGAAAAGGAACTGTTTTCCATAAACTACCGCCCTTCTTTCTTGTTTCTTATCAAAATAGGGGACGGGCGAAGGGGGGTAGAACTGGTTTATCCGTCATGGTACTCTAATGAAAGGTCTCAACGAAGAAATTAATTTCTACAAACCATAGCCTCCTCCTCGACTCAGTATCGTAATCGGTATCACAAGAGGGAATTGTCGGAGGAGGGTAGTTACAAATAAAAGGGTATGGTAGAAATATACCCAGTGGTGATGGTAAAACTTGCAGTGCGAATATCTCGAAAATGGAATGTCGGAGGAGAGCATTCACAAAGAGCTATTGAAACGTCTGAACTAGGCATACCTAATAGTTATTAACCTACCCTCTAAAATGCAAAATTTTCGAGATACAGGGTGTTGAAATTGAAAAAAAAATTTGTTTTTTTCGAATATCTCCGGAACCGTTCATCGTACAAGCCATGGTACAAGCATTTTCTACTCATAATAAGCTATCGACGCCACTGGAAAAAGTACGGTTTTGAGACGCCCATTTGAACCGCTAGTGTTGTCTACAGAAAAAAGGTTTTCTTGGTCATAAGCTCTAAAGTCGACCGTTTTCGGTAAAAGTCAACTTTTATGTTGAAAACATGGTCAATTTTTTAAAATAAAATTTTGTACAAGCATTTTCTACTCATAATAAGCTATCGACGCCACTGGAAAAAGTACGGTTTTGAGACGCCCTTTGAACCGCTAGTGTTGTTACAGAAAAAAGGATCTTAGTTCATAAGCCCTAAAGCTCGACCGTTTCGGGCTAAAAGTCAACTTTTATGTTGAAAACATGGTCCAATTTTTTTAAAATAAATTTTTTTTAATAAACAATAATATTGTATACTTAGGCCGCGAAGTCATTCTTTAACGTACCGAAAAGAAGATTGGCGCCGAGGCCGCTTGCGGCCGAGGCAAGGCAACTTTGAGGACGTTAAAGAATGACGCGGCCGTGGTATACACAACATTTTTTGTGCAATTGTGTAGAATCGTCAATACATAAAAATGAGATTTCAAAAATAATAATTTTCGTCGCAAATAGAAAGACGGCCAGTTTTCATTTTACCATGGAAATGAGATAAACAATGAATAATTTTTCGTGAAAGAAAAGTCAAAATGTGTGCCTCCGAAAGTGATTCTTCGATATCCGGAACCTTGTCTGAAAATGTACTATTAGCGTACCTTATGGAAAAATCGAAGACCTTAAAAAGTTCAAGCTTATGGAGTGTGTATTCGATGCTAAAGTGAATGCTTAATATAAACGAGTGTATAAAAAAGTGTACCTGTCAGTTTGAGTTCTAATGAAAATCAAAATGTTACAGTTTCAAAGTATAACGCTTCTAACACTTTAGACTTTCTTTCAGGAGTAAGTATAAGTAACAATACGAACTGTACGATTAATATTAACATTTATCCAAAAGATTTGTAATTACCTACATGCTGATTGTCAAAATATATGTGACATTGTTTTACTTTAACGGCCGTCACTATGACAGCGGCCGCGAAAATGAATTTCGCGGCCGCCATGGCGAACGCGAAGTTGTTGTTTCTCGTCCAATTGCACAAAAAATTTATTTAAACAGTACCTAACAAAACCAAACGTTAACTTCATAATTGCAAAAAAAATAACAAATCATATACAGATTATATGTTAGAAATGTCTTCCGATAACCTCAATGCACTCATTCAATAAGTATTATTTTATTATTATTAATTTACTAAATATCATATGATATTTAAAAATTTTTATCCTGGAATGACTGAAATTTTCCAAAGCTTTTTGAATCTTTTTGAAATTTGACTGTAGTTACTATAGTAGTCTCAGATCAATTTCTACTACTATTCGCTAGTAGTCTTTTGGTATTCTCGAGTAGTGAAAAGTATTAAAAAGTAGGTACCACAAGACTTCCATACCAGGAAATACCATAGAATGTAGAGTGAGTATCAAGAGTATGCTATGCATCTTGAAAAGAATACCACATGCACCCCTCCTCCTACACTTTTTATCGGACTCAAGTCTTACACAGGCCAGAGAGGGGGGAGGGGACTTCATTGAAGGGCTAGGACAACAAATTAGCAACATTTCCTGCTTTACAAGAATTCATGGAGGAACTACGAAATTGTATTGGGAAGCTGTTGCGTAGCCTGTGCCCATTCAAATGAGGTAAAAAAGCATGAAAAAACCTTAATTGGGTGCATAAAAGTTTATTCCCAAACGTCGATTACAACACCATATAAAAGTACCGAAAATTAGTCAACACAATCTATTTATACATTAATTACTTAAGTATAACCTTTTGCTTCCATTTAATGTGTTACAACTTCCTGTACCCGGTCGATTTATTGAAGGGAAATTGTAAAAAAGACCTTATTATAATGAACCATCTGCGACCAAAAAACAAGACATGTCATTATTTTCAAATTGAATTACAAAATTTATGTATCGATAACCTTTCCATCCGTTACTTTCCAGCGAGACGGTTTACTTCAAAAGGGCCCCAAAAAGTGCATCGGTACACCGAACGCCGCCAATTAATTGATAAGACAATTTGACAAATAATAATAATTGATAATGTTATTGAAAATCGGCCCGTTTGATGCGGGGACCTTTTGATAATCTCCCAAAGAGTAATTACTGTTATTTTGGTAGACGTGTCAATTTTTTTTTAAGGATCCGCTGGTGAGCCTAACATTAAACCAGGTGTTAATTGGAAACGTGTCAGAATATTCGCCGCAATTGTTACGGGCCGGACGTTTTAATTTGAAAGTTTGAACACTTCGAAAATTAAGAAAATAAAAAAAAAGCGCGCGCGTAACACAAAGCATCAGCGCGAAAGAAGCGAGGGCAAAATAATTTAATTTTATACCGTAGGTACGATTGAAACGTCTTTCTTCTCGCCCGAAAATGATTTATTTAACTTAAACTTAAAGCCTTTCCTCGCGTTAGACTATGATTTCGTTATTTATTATCATCATAATTTGAATATAATTACATGGATAAAAGCGGTATCCATAATTTAAGAATGCGGCCTATTATTACGGGAGGATTTATTACAAATAGTTTAAATGCTAAATTAAATTATAGTAGACTCAATTTTCGTAAGTTTATCCAATCGATTGAATATTCAAAGACCCTCCTATCAAATTATTTAAACAAACGGTCGGGTGTGAGAAACATTTGACATTTTTCCTTCCACAGCGCTCGCAACCGCTCCAAGTAGTAATTATGGCTCACAGGTCCATCGCCCCATACAATCGGAGGCTGTTTAGCCTGGCAAATTGGTTTTATAACTGTTATCCTGCCTAGCTAAGTGCACGCATCTAAATGGAAGTTTGAAAGGATCAAACAAATAGCCCCAGTTCAATAACCATAAGATACACCCCCCGGAAAACACAAATAAAAATAAGTGAACTCGATCTTGCCTTTCGGAACGAAGTTACACGCAATCCTTTGGCAATTCATTTTAAAAATTCCTTGATCATTGAAACTCCGATTTCCAAAATAATCGGGGGATTTAAAATAGCATTCTCTCCATTTATCCAATGAAATTTCAGAAATGAAGTGCATATCGGTGGATATCTTAGAACCAAGATAACTTGACAAAAAGAATATGTTCCAAGATTTAAATAATATTTCAACAGGTGTAAGAATATTTACGTTAAATTTGTAGGGAATTTAAAAACACTTTTTAGGTTGAAGTGTAGAAACGATTATAATGTACAGAAAAATTTTCAAAAAATTGATATAGAATTTCAAGAAGATTTAAATGATTCTCGTAAATATTTTAAGAGAGGTTGTAAACATCCGTATTCCGTAAGATTATTTAAAAAAATTATAGAGAAATTTCCAAAAGACATCAGGACTGAATAAAAGCTCGGGTATAGGATTATTTGTAAAATAATTCCAAGTGACTTCGCAAAAAGTAGTAAATTCAACAAAGTACAAATTTGAAAATGATTCGGTATTCAAACCAAGTTCTAAGGGGTAAGGGGTAATTAGGTACCTAAATACTAGTGCTTATAATGTGAGCATTTCAAAGACATTCTCAATATTTAAAGAAAACAATAAAAGTAAACGTAAGTAATGCAAAATAAGATTTTGATTCTCGAAAATGGTCACAAACAAAGCCAAAAGCGTTTCAAACAAAATACAAAATGTTTCCAGAGCACAGCTCAAAAGAATTTGGAACTATAAGAGAGGAAACATTCAAGAACTTGTAAAACTTGTGCAAAGTTCGGAAAAATTCCAATTGCATGAGGTTACGAAGTTTCCAAGATGACTATACTACTAGGAAAATTTCAGGCATTCTTTAAGAACAGATTATTTTAAAAAAATCCCTCGTATTTTGTAAGTGTATTCCCTTAAATCCTTGTGATTGAAGGTATGCGGTCAACTACAGTACTCACACAACTAATCAAAATTGAAACTTCCAAAGGATTAGCTACACCAATTTTCATTGACACCTGACACAATATTTGACATGAAAATCTTCATCCGGGTCGTATAGAGAATTCTAATAAACAGACAATTAATTGATTGACAATGACAAAAATGTATTCCGAAACACAAGAAATGAAAAATCAAAGCAAAATTCCTGAAAAAGACAAGAGCTTACAAAGTCTCTTTGGAGAAACCAATTTCGAAAAAAAATTCAAAGGGCTGTAACTTGTGAACTAGTAGCCCAATCTTGGAACTGTTTGAAATTATGGATTCTACAGGCCACATTCTATAAGAAAATTTTTTTCCGGGTCGATCTGAGACAATTTTTTTCGGGGCTCAAAAAAAGGCAGTGTATAACCTTCCTTTTTTACCAAAAATCGACTACACCAAAATTTCTCGGGAAAACACTTTTTCTTATTAATTTTGGTGCGTAGAATCCAAAACAATTCGTACTTTTTCGATCAGACTTCTCAATCAAAAGTTATAGACTAGAAACCAATTTCGAAAAAAAATTCAAAGGGCTGTAACTTTTGAACTAGTAGCCCAATCTTGGAACTGTTTGAAATTATGGATTCTACAGGCCACATTCTATGAGAAAATTTTTTTCCGGGTCGATCTGAGACAATTTTTTTTTCGGGGCTCAAAAAAAGGCAGTGTATAACCTTCCTTTTTTACCAAAAATCGACTACAACAAAATTTCTCGGGAAAACACTTTTTCTTATTAATTTTGGTGCGTAGAATCCAAAACAATTCGTACTTTTTCGATCAGACTTCTCAATCAAAGTTTATAGACTAGA
>NW_022170819.1:1627519-1634002 GCF_008802855.1 Photinus pyralis | reverse complement strand
CGTACTTTTTCGATTAGACTTCTCAATCAAAAGTTAGACTAGAAACCAATTTCGGAAAAAATTCAAAGGGCTGTAACTCTTGAACTAGTAGCCCAATCTTGGAACTGTTTGAAATTATGGATTCTACAGGCCACATTCTATAAGAAAATTTTTTTTCCGGGTCGATCTGAGACAATTTTTTTTTCGGGGCTCAATAAAAGGCAGTGTATAACCTTCCTTTTTTACCAAAAATCGACTACACCAAAATTTCTCCCGAAAACACTTTTTCTTATTAATTTGGGTGCGTACAATCCAAATCAATTCGTACTTTTTAGATCAGACTTCTCAATCAAAAGTTATAGACTAGAAACCAATTTCGAAAAAAAAATCAAAGGGCTGTAACTTTTGAACTAGTAGCCCAATCTTGGAACTGTTTGAAATTATGGATTCTACAGGCCACATTCTATAAGAAAATTGTTTTTCCGGGTCGATCTGAGACAATTTTTTTTTCGGGGCTCAAAAAAAGGCAGTGTATAACCTTCCTTTTTTACCAAAAATCGACTACACCAAAATTTCTCGGAAAAACACTTTTTCTTTTTAATTTTGGTGCGTAGAATCCAAAACAATTCGTACTTTTTCGATCAGACTTCTCAATCAAAAGTTATAGACTAGAAACCAATTTCGAAAGAAGGGCTGTAACTTTTGAAGTAGTAGCCCAATCTTGGAACAGTTTGAAATTATGGATTCTACAGGCCACATTCTATAAGAACATTTTTTTTCCGGGTCGATCCGAGACAATTTTTTCTTCGGGGCTCAAAAAAAGGCAGTGTATAACCTTCCTTTTTTACCAAAAATCGACTACACCAAAATTTCTCGGGAAAACACCTTTTCTTATTAATTTGGGTGCGTAGAATCCAAATCAATTCGTACTTTTTCGATCAGACTTCTCAATCAAAAGTTATAGACTAGAAACCAGGGGTTTATTATAAAATTGCATTTTTTGAAATTTTGTTATTATGATAATTATGATGATAAGATAAGTTATAAATTCGAAAATGAATTCTCAAAAGTTATAGTCTTGATAGTCCCGGACAGACAGACAAACGTACTTTGATCAACTAAGATTTAGTTTCTTAGTAACGTAACTGGTTCTACATAAATGGCAAATATTAGCCCGCTTTACCAAAAGCAATCGATCTCGCAAATATCGAGATTGAAATTTGGCTGGGGCGCAGGGGGTTGGAGGAGGTGCGTCGCCAACTATGTCATTCTGATTCCCCCTCCGAATTACCGAAACGGATTTTGATTTTTTTAAATATCTCGTTTATTTAGGTACTAAGACATGGGGGGTGGTATGTTTTCAAAGTGCCACCCTGTATACATATAAGCTAAAAAAAAAGATTGTTATCTAAAGAGAAGACGCTAAAAAATGGTTTCCCAGATCCATGATAGTTTTCCTTATTTTGGACACAGTGTATATCACTATTTACTTAATAAGATATTAAAATAAACGCGTCCAATCCACTCCCCCCAATTACATTTTCCGTCCGCGTGAAATAAAACGAAAAAGTAATAATTACAGGCATACAAATATGTATTCATGAAAAAGAAATAATTAGATATTCAAGTAGGAAAAGCTAATTGCCCGATATAGTTAAAGGTAATATTACAATATTTTTGCGAATCAGTTTGTTACATTGCAGTTTCATGTAATTTTGATGAAATTAAGGAAATTTGGACACACTTCACAATTTTGCAAACGCCATAACGTGTTTAGTGATTGATGATTTTGTAGTGTAACCACTACGAAAGTAAAACTAAACACGAAAACAAAGTATTATTATCTTAATTACTCATCTGGTCACTTTTACTTTCCTAAGGAACTGTCTGCAATTTTTGCTGGTAACTAACTAAAGTGCGAAGAATTCCTAAATTACTAATTAGCCAAATTGGTGCATTAAACTTTTCTGCATCAACGGATTGGTTGGTTATGCGTCATTCGGCCTAGTTGCAACATTCAAAGATCAATCTTAATTGATTACTCGGCAATAGGTACGTATTACTCAACTCGTACATAAAGAGTGTGTGATCGTTTGGTGAAAGTACGATAGTAAAAATTTGCACGCACTCCAATATCAAAAGGGTTTACCAAAAAATCTCGAGAAACCAAGGTTTGAGGTTTTTTACACGTCACAGAAAAGTAATTATGAACAATATATGGAAATTATGCATTTCTCGCTAAAGCATAACGTGTATGGTTACGAGATAATTGCGTAAGTTGATCGATAACAGCATGGGGCGCAATAGAGTTATTAAGTAACGTCCTCACAAAATCTGTAAGCAAGGTTTACATAAATAACTATAGTAGCCCATGACAAAGTACAGTTTGATGAGAGCTGCATCAGTGACATCAAGAGATTTTGAAAGTCAAAGGTGAGAAATGGGATGTCATTTTGGGACAACTTCACTTTTAAAGTTGAAAAATCAAATTTTTGAGTATACTAAGGCATTTTGATTCGAATGTGGGTTGACTCAAACACTCACGGAAAAAGAGAACTGTTATTTCTTGCACTCAATCAAAAGACCACAATCGCAAATTAAAAACCTAGCATTAATATTCAATTCTGCGTCGTTACTGAATTAGGCTTGACAGAATCCAATAGATTCTAGTACCGAAAGACCTTCCAGGCTCCGATCGGAGACCCTACAACACTTACAATTTCAAAAGGCGCCAAAAGGGAAATCTGAGACGTGAAAAAAGAGCAAAGGTCTTGCCTCTACGATCGTTCGAAAAGGAACTCGATTGGAAATTCCTACTAGAATGGCTATTAACGTCTTATGAAGTGTTCCAATAAGGTTTTAGTGCTCCAACAGTTCCAAATACAACTTATGTCGCTAGAGAAATTTCCAACCTGGTCTTAAAGGAAGAATTTAAAAAAAAGGTGGAAACATTGTAGTGAATATTCTAGAAATCCAGATAAACATGGAGGTGCCATAAAAGATTAGCCGCCGACGATAAGAAACGAAAGAAGATGTGACGCATTCTTTCCGGAAAATACGATGTTTTGTTCGAGATTATGTGATTAACCGTACAAAATTGCTTATTTAGCCCCAAATACCGGGACCCTCAGCTAAAGAAAATGATGTGTCCCGAAATGCTTCCCAAAAAAAAGATCGTACCTCTATGGCGAGGCCCCAAACTCTAGTCGCCGGCGACTTTTCTGGAAGAAAATGAAGAAAATGCTAGGAGAACATGTATTTTTGGAAAATTGTAAAAATTTGAGAGCCGATATGTGGAAACTGTGCATAAGGGCAAGGTGATTCGAGAGAAAATGTTATCAGTTTTGAGGTTTTCCCAATACGACGCGCCAGTTTTGAGTTTGGTTGAGAGAAAATTTTAAAGATGGGGCCACTTCAAAGCGCCCCTTATTCCTAAAACAAAAATTGAATTCTTTCAATTTTCCTTTTCGGTCTTTCTGCTCATATAGAAGATTGATAGACGGTATTTCAATATTCCGTAATTCCCCGTTTTCCTGTTGCCTGTTGGTGAACTATTTTGGGTCCTGATTGTAGAAAATTTATTTTCCTTAGGAATAAGGTGAAACATTTAGTTTCAAACCATAATTAATTCTCTACATGTGTCATTATAGAATTCTTAGTTTTGTTGGATTAGAATTTCAATAAAACAATGAAGACTGCCAAAGTACTCAGTTCCGATATTTATTTAATGGAATCAATAAACTATTAGGCTCGCTATAACTGCAAGCTTATTTGACAACCGGTATACAATTCTCGTCTTTTGCGCAACTTTCTGGTCGTACTGTAATTGCGGATACAAAGTAAGGAAGAATGCCAGTGTTTGTAGCTATACGAAAATATGTTATAATAAATACTTACCGTAATTCCCGTCAGATTGTATCCGTTTAAAGGCCATAAATAAGAAAGCTACATGGCGTACCTAATCGAAATAGCTTCGCCGTAAATCTGTGCCAATTATTTTTGCAGTACTACGCGAGTTTCCCTAATTTGGGCGTTTTATTTCGCATCTTTTGTAGGTACAACGACGTCAACTAACCAATGGCAATTAATTTTAATTGGTGCGTCAATTTTTTAGTGAAATCCGGTGGTTTCTAAAAAAGGTACTTTATAAGGATTTTCTTATACATGTGCGATGCAATTTTCGTATTTTGAGGTGCATTAAAGTCCCGAGTTTCTGCCACCTCCCCCAAATAAATTATTCTCGGCTTACTTTTTCTAAAACTCAAACACTCCACTGAACTGAAAGTACAGTTTTCTTTGTAGGGTATCAGAGATCAGACAAAGGGGAAGATCAACGCACCCTCTCTTAATGAAGTACGGTTTTATGTTTCATAGAAAAATTATGGAAACGAGGAAACTTCAAAGGCTCTGCACTCAAGGTGAAAACTTTAATTTCGCATTAGATTGATTGGGCATTTACTGATTGATTTAGTTCGAAATTCGCCCGCCCAAATCGATATGAAAGCCACCCTTAAGGCAAGTCTCATAACGTACTAGAGCAAGGCGAGGCGGCGCAGCCGCCGAAACCGAGCGTATGGGCAAGGCGTATCGAATTGAGAGGTAATTATAGTACACTAAATGCCTCGCCTCAACTTGTTCTGCTTTGGCCGGTCAATACGCTCGGATCCGGCGGCTGCGCCGCCTCACCTCGCTCTCTTAAGTCAAGGGCCCTGCACTCAAGGTGAAAACTTTAATATTTCGCATTAGATTGATTGAGCATTTACTGATTGATTTAGTTCGAAATTCGCCCGCCCAAATCGATATGAAAGCCATCCTTAATATAGGCAACTCTCATAACGTACTAGAGCGAGGTGAGGCGGCACAGCCGCCGAAACCGAGCGTATGGGACAAGGCGTATCAAATTGAGAGGTATAGTACACTAAATGCCTCGCTTCAACTTGTTTTGCTTTGGCCGGTCAATACGCTCGGTTCCGGCGGCGCACCTCACCTCGCTCTCTTAAGTCAAGGGCCCTGCGCTCACGGTGAAAACTTTAATATTTCGCATTAGATTGATTGAGCATTTACTGATTGATTTAGTTCGAAATTAGCCCGCCCAAATCGATATGAAAGCCACCCTTAATATAGGCAACTCTCATAACGTACTAGAGCGAGGCGAGGCGGCGCAGCCGCCGAAACCGAGCGTATGGGGCAAGGCGTATCAAATTAAGAGGTAATTATAGTACACTAAATGCCTCGCCTCAACTTGTTCTGCTTTGGCTTTCAAACGAAATGCTGTCCCACTTGCTCTGATGTAATTACTGAATCGAGCGGGATGTTGAAAAAGTACACTGTCAAAATTGAGTTTAGGTCCGGATTCCAATTCGGAAATTGATTGAAATCAATTGCCATTGGAAAATCCGGTTTCGCGAAATTCGCCCCTGATATACACTCTTTAAAAGTATTAGTCTAAAGGAAGTTGGTCTAAATACAGGGAGATTGGCGGTAAGTGCATTTTTAACTAAAAAAATTCATAATTTACAAACGACTAGGGGTTGCCTTTTAATAAACACTTAAGTAGGGTTGTTGTTAATCCCTTTAGTGTAATTATTTAAAAAACAGAAATATTTGATGCGCCTGTAAAAATGACAACCCTTACACTGGACAACTGTAAAGAAAGATTGCATTTTTAACTAAAAAAATTCATAATTTACAAACGACTAGGGGTTGCATTTTTATAAACACTTATATAGGGTTGTTGTTAACCATTTTAGCGTAATTATTTAACAAACGGAAATATTTGATGCGCCTGTAAAAATGACAACCCTTACACTTGACAACTGCCAAGAAAGATTGCATTTTTAACTAAAAAAATTCATAATTCACAAACGACTAGGGGTTGCTTTTTATAAACACTTATATAGGGATGTTGTTAACCCTATTAGCGTAATTATTTAACAAACAGAAATATTTGATGCGCCTGTAAAAATGACAACCTTTACACTGCCAAGAAAGATAGCATTTTTAAGTAAAAAAATTCATAATTTACAAACGACTAGGGGTTGCATTTTTATAAACACTTGTATAGGGTTGTTGTTAACCATTTTAGCGTAATTATTGAACAAACTGAAATATTTGATGCGCCTGTAAAAATGACAACCCTTACACTGGATAACTGCCAAGAAAGATTGCATTTTTAAGTAAAAAAATTCATAATTTACAAACGACTAGGGGTTGCATTTTTAAAAACACTTATATAGGGTTGTTGTTAACCCTTTTAGCGTAATTATTTAATAAACAGGAATATTTGATGCGCCTGTAAAAATGACAACCCTTACACTAGATAACTGCCAAGAAAGATTGCATTTTTAAGGAAAAAAATTCATAATTTACAAACGACTAGGGGTTGCATTTTTATAAACACTTATATAGGGTTGTTGTTAACCCTTTTAGCGTAATTATTTAACAAACATAAATATTTGATGCGCCTGTAAAAATGACAACCCTTACACTGGACAACTGCCAAGA
>NW_022170819.1:1609458-1627419 GCF_008802855.1 Photinus pyralis | reverse complement strand
GCTTATGGCAGTCGCCCCCCCGGTCTCTCTGGCCCCCCCCCCCCAATCCGCGGCTTGAAGTCGTACGTCGAACCGTCTCGGAGCAGCGAATTTTTAAGCGCGCATGCGCCCCTCCTCGAGCGTGCTGCCCAGCGGCTCAAGGAAACTTCCCACATGCAATTTTGTCTTAAAGCCAATTGACGTAAAGAACGCTTCAAAAATTTCATCAAATCGGCTCGCTTTTTAAGAGATTATAAATGAACTAGTCTCATTTTCGGCAATATTGTATGAATTTCAGGTAATTATTATAAATCAATAAAAAGTAAGTCAGAACCTAAACAATAGCTCGTAAAAAGACTGAATTCCAAAATAATTCTATGAATTCCAAAAGTTTAGCAGCAATTCCGTAAGAATTCCAAGAGCTGGCACACCAGAATTCCATAGTGATATATATTTCGTTATATTTCGCGTCCATATTTCTAAAGGAATCGGCATTTTCCAAGGATAGATATAATAAATTGTTACAAAAAGAAAATATTACCCACGTCAATAATTGTGAGTTATTTTAAATGTTTTTTACTTGTATAAAATAGTGGTCGGCTATTTTTAAGAATTTGCAAACTTAATTTTGTTTGAAGTAATTTTAATATTCTTAAAGAAATCGACCTATGGGAACCATCTGCATGAACGGATTTGTATTACATTTATGAAAAAGGATTTGTTTTCCGGCTACGAATTGTTTTATCTTTTTTTCGATTTGTTCGTTTCTTACGGCAGTCACCCCCACGGTTTCCCTGCTCCCCCCCCCCACACCCCCCTCCCCCAATCCGCGGCTCAAAGTCGTACGTCGAACCGTTTCGGAGCAGCGAATTTTTAAGCGCGCATGCGCCCCTCCTCAAGCGTGCTGCCCAGCGGCTCAGGGAAACTTCTCAGATGCCATTTTGTCTTAAAGCCAATTGACGTAAAGAATGCTTCAACAATTTCAATAAAATCGGCTCGCTTTTTAAGCAATTATAAATGAACTAGCCTCATTTTCGGCAATATTGTATGAATTCCAGGTAATATTATTATAAATCAATAAAAAGTAAATCAGCGCCTAAACAATAGCTCGTAAAAAGACTGAATTCCAAAAGTTTAGCAGCAATTCCGTAAGAATTCCAAGAGCTGGCACACCAGAATTTCATAGTGATATATTTCGTTATATTTCGCGACCATATTTCTAAAGGAATCGGCATTTTCCAAGGATAGATATAATAAATTGTTACAAAAAGAAAATATTACCCACGTCAATAATTGTGAGTTATTTTAAATGTTTATTACTTACTTGTATAAAATAGTGGTCGGTTATTTTTAAGAATTTGCATACTTAATTTTGTTTGAAGTAATTTTAATATTCCTAAAGGAATCGACCTATGAGAACCATCTGCATCACCAGATTTACCTATATTGCATTTATGAATAAGCATTTGTTTAAAGGTCAGAAGTGTGTACATTTCGAACAGGAGAAAGTACATGACAGCTCCAAAACAAGATATGGATCATGGTGTTATGTATTCGCTGGAGAAAGGTTGTAGACTTGCTAACAACTTTTATTCTAACGATAACCAATTTACAACTTATCTCTATGACAACGTCTCTATACAATTATTACATGGCGGCGTTTTGTCGAGTCTAGCGTGTCGGCTAACCCCTGGAGAGTAGTTTACCGCACATCCTCTCAACAGCAAGCTCCCTTCGACCCTTGTTCCAATGTTCGCGACCGTGACAGATACACTGTTTCCGAACGGCAAACGATGGCCGCGATTTTGAATATCATCTTTTCTGACGACGATCCGACAGGAACCCCTCCACGTCGAAATGCGTTCTGTAACAGGAGCGGTTTTTTGATTTAAAATTTTTCGGTTCGTGTGGGGCAGAAAAATTCCGTACGTTGGAGTGCCAACTAATAAATAGTTTTAGTCTGACTAAGACCACAACGCTGCGCTCGACTTGCACAGATTCGCTTCGAAAGTTTGGCCAAGAATGCCTCCCTCCCACCCGATTTTTACTTGTATACTCACCGAATCCTACACCCAACACGGACCCAACGAAACACCGATTGTTATTATGTTTTTATGCATATGAAGGTATAGCAGAAACGACGTCCCTCGTTTTAGAACACGCAACACTGTAGAGTTTGGACTCTGATCTGCTTGAACACTCGTTTCTTATCTTAACGCACTTGACTTGTTTGGCCATCAGTTCTGTTCTTTTTCATTATGAGCAGTACACGTGTAAAATTTCCTATACCGGGAATTTTGTAAATTTTGAAACCAAAACTTCCCAACTCTACGTACTTTTTTTTGCAGAATTCCTCTTCAGAGCTCTTGAAGGTTATTAAAATCCCTTTAAATATTTTTAAAAACAAATAAAAACGTAAAACTGTAAAGTATCTTAAAAGGCTCTTGACATTTTGACTTTTGCAGGTGCAGTCGTTAAACACGAAATGCCTTGTAAAGAAGGCGTTAAGAAGGTTCTTAAAGCTCTTTTAGTGAATAAGGGTTTGATAACCCTGGGAAAGGACAATCGAATCTTCCTATTCCATAGAATCGTGGTGTTAAATTATGTAACAATATGCTAAACGTTAAATTAGTAACGGGTTACTCCCTCCCTCAAATTCCATACTCCGTACAATTGTGGTGCTAAATTCTAGTTGCTACGAAGACCTTAGACGGATTACTACCGATACATCGCAAATTCCTTCTACTTAGGACCTATTTTAAAACTTTACAATTTAAATTGTCTTTTTAGCCCGTTTTTACAAATTTATTTGTAAAAAGGTAGCATTGAATCTCACTTTGGCTGGCTGGTCGGCTCGCAGTAAATGCGGGCCCGTAGAAGAATGCTTGTAGAAAGAGTACATGTACCTACCGGGACTGATTCAGAGGGTTTACACTATCGAATAGCGAAAAAAAATAGTGGTAGTTCTATTTGAAAAAAAAAGTTATGGCACTTTGACATTCGGAAAATTTACCATTTCATTGCGAACACTCTGTATCACTAAACCCAAGTTTCTCGTTATGAAAGTGTTGCCGATTACTCCGATTAACATTCTTGCTCAACGCTACGATTCATAAAAGTGAGGCTTACTTATGGGGAATTATCCGGAAAATATTAACAAGATGGCGACAATACAGGGTGTTCTACTTATAAAAGTCAGTTATTTATTTGCACCGTAAAAATGAGACATTCAAAAATAATTTGATTTACCTTGAGACGATTTAATAATTTGTGGGATAGTATTTTTTAGAAAAAAAGTGCCATACAACAAGTTGTACAATTGTAATTAGGCTAATCGGTAGTCATCTTGAGGATGACCTTGATCTCGACCTCCAAGGCACTTTTAATGAGACCCCCTAATTTAGAACTCTGTAATGAGAAGTTCAGGAAATTGCTTTTATGCAGCAAGGTCTTGTGGAATGGAAAATAGTCGTCTCCCTATGGTGCTTTCTAACCTGGGAACCATCTAAGTACCTAATTTTAACCCACTCCTATAGCTTATAGTATAGGTACTTCTAGGAAATGAGATTTATGGTACTGCCAGCGTACTACCAAGTCCTGTAAATGTACTAAGTACCTGGTCCTGCTAGTGTACTACCAGAGAGGTCCTTTAAATGTACAGCCGAGCACTACCTCGGGGCTAAAGGAGTTTCCAGGAAACCCCGAGATTCCCGCTCCCACCATTAAAGATCCACAAAAACATATGAACACTTTTAGAGGTCGAGCTTATTAATAATTGTAAAAAAATCCCGAAAAGTTTTCAAGAGGCTTTCCAGAAGTTTTTTTTTAAAGGAGAACCTTTAGAAGCCTTCGCACTTATAACTTTAAATTAAATTAAATTTAAGCGACTCAATAGTGTCAGGTCTGAAGAAGATTCTGAAGGTCCGGGGGAGCATGGAGACCGTTGGGCGCAAACATGGACCCACAGTGGTTGTGATCACATCGTAATGACTCACGTAGTCGTTACGTCAAACACCAGTTTGGTCACGTGACCACATCTGCCGCTGCAGCGTTCCGCGATCGCGTTGTATTTTTTTCGGTTTTCTGTTAATTTGCGAAGTGCCATATTAAAATAAAGTTAAAAAACGGCAAATAAAAGACGTGGAAAATTGTGGAAAGTAGTGCGTTTCGGTCCGTAATACGTAAATCGGTGTTAAAACGTAATTTAAACTTCGAAAAGTTATGGCGTCCATTAGTACTACTTTTCGTTCGAATTTAAATCGCCGTTTACGTGTTGGAATCGCGTAAAATGTAATTTTGTGGTTAAATTCAACCCTTAAATTAATAAAAACCGTCGGGGAAGTGCTCGCAAATCGGTAGTGTCTGTGTTGTTAGAGATTTTCAGATTAAATCGAAAATGGCTTCCGATTTTAAATTCGTTTGTATTTAAAACTTAACGTTTGTGGTGCACCTATTTCGTGTTTTGGAATCAAGACCCCTAGGATTTCATGGATATGTTGATTTGGGGTGAGTCTGTAGACCTCTAAAAGTTGCATGGTAACGGGTACGATAATGCTTGCGCTACCCTTAAGATACGACGTCGCTAGTATCGACGATAACAATCCGGTCAAAGTATTCTCGGTATATTTCATTTCGGTATAAATGATCGGGACACAATTCATTCGGCAGCCACAAGACGTGAGGCTGAACAGTAACGAAGGAAAACTTTCTTGACGTAGGTACTGTACGATAACCGCACTCTTAATATTTTGCTACCCATCTTCACATTAATCCGATGAAGTAGGTCACATTGTCTTTTAATACGTTAAACCGCCACCAGAGCGGTCTTGTGTGCGTTGGTTATCGCATGTCAGCCCGCTGTCCCACTTGTGTTAAACGGTTACGCCAGTGTGCTGAAATACTATCTCCTACGGCAACCCGGCTGTTTCGCTGGTGCATAATTGGTGTGCCAAAATAGTATCAACTACGACAGCCGGCTGTACATGTGGGGGCCAACGTGTTAATACAGTGGGATGATCACAGACTCGCAGAACACTGCGCTACGATTATGACATTTACATTGAAATCCTGGTACTTACGGTCGAGACACTATCAATTCGGTATTACTTCGTTTCGTTAAAATTTCATTCGCCGTGCCCTAGACCTACGTTTCTCAGTTTTACAAACACTTCTAATGCGTCAATTTGTCTCTTTGGAGTCCATTCAAGTTTGACGGAACCTTCCCCGGGCACCTCTAATCCCAGAACACGAACGAATCTTGCCAATTCTAAGCCTTTACTCGGCTTGCTGGCAGGGAACGGGAACCGCAAACATCGTGAATCTCCTACGGTACTGACAAATGAAAATCGAATCGTAAGAGAACCAAGTAACGGGATACACTCATAAACATATCACAATGTGAGGCATGGGGGGGCCCACACCAGTTACCAGGATTCGCATAACAATTCTTTCATCCATTGCTGCACTTCTTCCACAATCTCTCTTTATTTCCTTTTCACTTCAAATTAACCATCAACAGGTCCTTTTTCTAAAAAGTAAACATTGATGAATCATAACTGTATGATAAGTGTAACTGAAATTTAGTCAACGACGTACGTACCTGTTTCAAGACGGTGTATGTATAATCAATGCCCTATAGTGAAGCTAGCAGCAGATTTAATATGAGGCAAAACAGGGTTAGGCAAAGCACTGGCCACTATCCTGAGAGTCTCACCCTATTTTGAGTAGAAATTTGGCTGCTAACTTCACTACACCTCTATGCGAAAAAATACTTAACAAAATATGGTTATGGTCATTTTGAAGGACCTTACCGACAGAAACTTTTCGTTTTTTTTTTTCTTTTCTAAAAGGGCATAGCCTATTTATAATTGTGTATCAATTGCAGCGCGTAACTCTTGCGTTTAGGGCCTTTTTGGAAGGAATTTTGGATTTACCTTTATGGTCATTTTGAAGGACCTTACCGACAGAAACTTTTCGTTTTTTTTTTTCTTTTCTATAAGGGCATGGCCTACTTATAATTGTGTATCAATTGCAGCGCGTAACTCTTGCGTTTAGGGCCTTTTTGGAAAGAATTTTGGATTTACATTTATGGTCATTTTGAAGGACCTTACCGACAGAAACTTTTCGTTTTTTTTTACTTTTCTAAAAGGGCATAGCCTACTTATAATTGTGTATCAATTGCAGCGCGTAACTCTTGCGTTTAGGGCCTTTTTGGAAAGAATTTTGGATTTACATTTATGGTCATCTTGAAGGACCTTGCCGACAGAAACTTTTCGTTTTTTTTTACTTTTCTAAAAGGGCATAGCCTACTTATAATTGTGTATTAATTGCAGCGCGTAACTCTTGCGTTTAGGGCCTTTTTGAAAGGAATTTTGGATTTACATTTATGGTCATTTTGAAGGACCTTACCGACAGAAACTTTTCGTTTTTTTTGACTTTTCTAAAAGGGCATAGCCTACTTATAATTGTGTATCAATTGCAGCGCGTAACTCTTGAGTTTAGGGCCTTTTTGGAAGGAATTTTGGATTTACATTTATGGTCATTTTGAAGGACCTTGCCGACAGAAACTTTTCGTTTTTTTTTTACTTTTCTAAAAGGGCATAGCCTACTTATAATTGTGTATCAATTGCAGCGCGTAACTCTTGCGTTTAGGGCCTTTTTGGAAGGAATTTTGGATTTACATTTATGGTCATTTTGAAGGTCCTTACCGACAGAAACTTTTCGTTTTTTTTGACTTTTCTATAAGGGCATAGCCTACTTATAATTGTGTATCAATTGCAGCGCGTAACTCTTGCGTTTAGGGCCTTTTTGGAAGGAATTTTGGATTTACATTTATGGTCTTTTTGAAGGACCTTACCGACAGAAACTTTTCGTTTTTTTTGACTTTTCTATAAGGGCATAGCCTACTTATAATTGTGTATCAATTGCAGCGCGTAACTCTTGCGTTTAGGGCCTTTTTGGATGGCATTTTGGATTTACATTTATGGTCATTTTGAAGGACCTTACCGACAGAAACTTTTCGTTTTTTTTGACTTTTCTATAAGGGCATAGCCTACTTATAATTGTGTATCAATTGCAGCGCGTAACTCTTGCGTTTAGGGCCTTTTCGGAAGGAATTTTGGATTTACATTTATGGTCATTTTGAAGGACCTTACCGACAGAAACTTTTCGTTTTTTTTTACTTTTCTATAAGGGCATAGCCTACTTATAATTGTGTATCAATTGCAGCGCGTAACTCTTGCGTTTAGGGCCTTTTTGGAAGGAATTTTGGATTTACATTTATGGTCATTTTGAAGGACCTTACCGACAGAAACTTTTCGTTTTTTTTTACTTTTCTAAAAGGGCATAGCCTACTTATAATTGTGTATCAATTGCAGCGCGTAACTCTTGCGTTTAGGGCCTTTTTGGAAGGAATTTTGGATTTACATTTATGGTCATTTTGAAGGACCTTACCGACAGAAACTTTTCGTTTTTTTTTACTTTTCTATAAGGGCATAGCCTACTTATAATTGTGTATCAATTGCAGCGCGTAACTCTTGCGTTTAGGGCCTTTTTGGAAGGAATTTTGGATTTACATTTATGGTCATTTTGAAGGACCTTACCGACAGAAACTTTTCGTTTTTTTTGACTTTTCTATAAGGGCATAGCCTACTTATAATTGTGTATCAATTGCAGCGCGTAACTCTTGCGTTTAGGGCCTTTTTGGAAGGAATTTTGGATTTACATTTATGGTCTTTTTGAAGGACCTTACCGACAGAAACTTTTCGTTTTTTTTGACTTTTCTATAAGGGCATAGCCTACTTATAATTGTGTATCAATTGCAGCGCGTAACTCTTGCGTTTAGGGCCTTTTTGGAAGGAATTTTGGATTTACATTTATGGTCATTTTGAAGGACCTTACCGACAGAAACTTTTCGTTTTTTTTTACTTTTCTAAAAGGGCATAGCCTACTTATAATTGTGTATCAATTGCAGCGCGTAACTCTTGCGTTTAGGGCCTTTTTGGAAAGAATTTTGGATTTACATTTATGGTCATCTTGAAGGACCTTGCCGACAGAAACTTTTCGTTTTTTTTTACTTTTCTAAAAGGGCATAGCCTACTTATAATTGTGTATCAATTGCAGCGCGTAACTCTTGCGTTTAGGGCCTTTTTTGGAAGGAATTTTGGATTTACATTTATGGTCATTTTGAAGGACCTTACCGACAGAAACTTTTCGTTTTTTTTGACTTTTCTAAAAGGGCATAGCCTACTTATAATTGTGTATCAATTGCAGCGCGTAACTCTTGCGTTTAGGGCCTTTTTGGAAGGAAACTTTTCGTTTTTTTTTACTTTTCTAAAAGGGCATAGCCTACTTATAATTGTGTATCAATTGCAGCGCGTAACTCTTCCGTTTAGGGCCTTTTTGGAAGGAATTTTGGATTTACATTTATGGTCATTTTGAAGGACCTTACCGACAGAAACTTTTCGTTTTTTTTTGACTTTTCTATAAGGGCATAGCCTACTTATAATTGTGTATCAATTGCAGCGCGTAACTCTTGCGTTTAGGGCCTTTTTGGAAGGAATTTTGGATTTACATTTATGGTCATTTTGAAGGACCTTACCGACAGAAACTTTTCGTTTTTTTTTTTACTTTTCTAAAAGGGCATAGCCTACTTATAATTGTGTATCAATTGCAGCGCGTAACTCTTGCGTTTAGGGCCTTTTTGGAAGGAATTTTGGATTTACATTTATGGTCATTTTGAAGGACCTTACCGACAGAAACTTTTCGTTTTTTTTTACTTTTCTATAAGGGCATAGCCTACTTATAATTGTGTATCAATTGCAGCGCGTAACTCTTGCGTTTAGGGCCTTTTTGGAAGGAATTTTGGATTTACATTTATGGTCATTTTGAAGGACCTTACCGACAGAAACTTTTCGTTTTTTTTGACTTTTCTATAAGGGCATAGCCTACTTATAATTGTGTATCAATTGCAGCTCGTAACTCTTGCGTTTAGGGCCTTTTTGGAAGGAATTTTGGATTTACATTTATGGTCATTTTGAAGGACCTTACCGACAGAAACTTTTCGTTTTTTTTGAGTTTTCTAAAAGGGCATAGCCTACTTATAATTGTGTATCAATTGCAGAGCGTAGCTATTACGTTTAGGGCCTTTTTGATAGGAAATTAAAAAAAAAATTCATCATTCATGTTGCGTTTTAGCTTTTAACAGCAAAAGACCTTTGATATGTGGACCAATTTTTTCTTTATTCAGCTCCTCTTTGTCAATCGTACAGGTAAGAAAAGAAACATAATCATCAAAATTACTCCCTGACGTTAAGTAACTCTTCAGCTCCCGACCAGTAACGCCACCCGTACCTTTTGAGGTTGCAAATGAATCTCAGCGAGCAAAAGTACACAATCTCAATGAACGAAATGAGTGAGAACCCTGTAAATAAACCGACCAGGCCGCCGCAATTCGCCCAGAATTCCGTCTGCCCGTACAACTCGTTTCTCTCGGACGTCATAAATTGCATGTCCTTGAAGAAAACGCGCAAGCGCGAAAGGTGAACGCTGAAAGTTGAAATGAGTATTGCGCGGTGGAGCGGTCGAGCTATACGTCTGGTTCTCTTCGAAGGTCTTGTTGACGCCCAGCATGTTATTCCAGTCCCAGTCGAGCTGGGAGGTTTCCGCGTCGTAGCGAAGGGAGTAGCAGGCGGGTACGCAATTGCATCCGGTGGAGTCCGTGAAGGTTTCGGATTTGTCTTGGTATCTGTGGCTCCTCTGGCTGCTTCTTTTTCTGTTAAACTCATCTGTAACGTGGAGGTTTAGGCGTCGAGAGGGTATTTGTGGGGTAACTTGCCGTTCGCAGATGAGGCGCAGTTGAGTAACGCAGGTCCGCAAAGTGGCATGTCATCGGTTCCTACAAATACAACTGAGTCAACGTACATAAAAAAATAAGAGAGATTAAGTGTTCATATCTAAAGAAAGAGATAGAGAAGGACCACTTACGTGGCATGTGGAAGTTGACGCAACCGCACTTTTCGAACGTAATATTAGTTAGGCACTCCAGCAAGCAATTCTGTTGGTTGTAAATTTTGAAGTACTTCAGTTGCTTTTCCTCTTCGAAATAACACTGACGATCCCACGGCTTGTACGACTTTAAATCGCCGTACGTCGTTATCATGTTCGGTTTAATCGATACAGAAATTAACTGGTCCAGGGGCACCCAAAAGTAGTGCTGGTGGAAACGGGGCATTTCCCCAGGATGGTGTACCATAACCTATAACAGATGGAATTTTGGTATGGAATAGAGTAGTATGGAAAACCCCCAGGAAGGAAATACCCAGTTACTCTTCCAGAAAAAAACACAAAACCATTAACCACCCAATACCCCAAAATACCTCAAAGTCAATTTAACATTCCTGAAGGGGTCGACCCAAGGAAGTTTTTTTCCCTGAACAGATTTGTATATTTTTACCATTTTCACGTTGGTAAGGGAGGTATTGCATTCGGGTAAAAATGACCCTCCACTTTTTTGCGGAAACATATGGCTTTTACCCTAGAGATACCTTGTATCCTTTCAAACTATCTCCACAGTTGTAATTGGCATCTCTAACGATGGTCTGTAGTACAACCTCCATACCACCATTAGTCCCCGTCATGGACGTTCGGCGGGGATAGATATTGATCTTTACATTTTCATCGTATCCATCTTCGGGACTCCAATGTGATCTTGACTGGTGCTCAATTCCCAACCGCTCATAGTAATCCAAACTAGAAGTGCAAAAAACACTCTCAAATGCCGATACATTTCGGCTACTCACTCTGTAGCATCCGTATAAATATCGCCCCAGTCCAACATGTTGTACGAATAGCAAACCGCCCCACTTGTCAGGACTGGATTAAACAGCTTCCTCGACTCCTTGTCGCAAAAGCGATTACGCCATAGGCAGCCCCTAACGGACGAATCAAAATCGGGAACGCTCTGCAATATTTACTTTTAACGGCAATAAGTGAAATCAACGACTTACGTCGATTAGAAAGTCTATGGCCTTGTCGTGAATCGTTCTCGTCGCGTTAATAGCTGGGAACAGCTCGAGTACCATGGGACAGATGAGTGCGAGGGAGGTCAGGTTCTCCGCTCTGGAAAACGGTGCAACTTTACAAAGAAGGTATGCCTCGATCGGACTTACTCCTCCTCGGTATAGTTGCCAGGTGAAATCTCCTTAAAGTTAAACTTGGTCAGGTCGGTTTTCCCCAGAGGGCAAATGGTGATGGCCGGAAAAGGGATTTCCCAAATCGGAGTCTCGCTCGTCGCGAACGAGACGATCACCGGCGAATTGATCCACTTCTTGTAAGTTTGCTTAATCATCGTGGCGCACAGGTAAAGCGCGAATGTTACGGAAACAATCCACCATACTCTACAAAAAAAATTGATAATAGTCCATTTCGAATGGGCACCTACTTCTCAATGAAGCTCCGCTTTCTCTCCCCGATGAACTTCAATCCGTGTATCGTCGAATTGTCGCAATATTCGGTGAAGTAGTAGCTCAGATTCGTTTGGCAATTGACTTTAGGTTGTTCCACGGCCATTTCTCGTGAACTAATGCGCTCGGGAAAATTGAGTAACCGCCCTTCCTAGTGGGAATAGCGTTCATTTTTCTAAACAGTTTATCTTATAACGGCCATCGTTTGACTTCGTTTTCCATACAATGATATATGAGTATTAATTAAAGTGTGCGCGTTTCAATTAATTTAATTAAAATTAGATAGAGCTAGTGTATTGATTAAAGGTAGGTCTCTCACTTCCGGTATACGTCTCCAGCTTCTTCATGAATTGAACTATTTAGAGCAAAATATTTTCCAAAAGCTTTGACAGCACCAATAGATATGTCTCATCCTGACGTTCCATTTGCCTTTTGTGAGTACTCTCTTCTGACAATCCGTCTGGAGATATAAGGGATTGTATTAGATCACGATAAGAGGTCGAGGAGGACTATGGTTGGTAGAAATTAATTCCTTTCGTTAAGCTCTTTCATTAGAGTACCATGAAGGACAAAACCAGTCCCCCCCCCAATCCCCCCCTCTTTTAATGAGTCAGAAAAGGGGCGGTAGTTGGTTCATTTCGTTAAGACTTTTAATTAGAGTATCATGAAAGATAAAATTAATTTGTAATCACCGTCCCTCCCCCCCCTCCCCCCCATGCGGCCCCGTCACCCACTGATCTCGAAAAAGAGTCGCGCGGGAAAATTATATTTTGTACTCACCAATTTATTTCGATGAGACCTTCCATTAGAATACCAGGAAGGGTAGAACGTGTATTACCCCCCCTCGCCCCCCCTGATTTTACAAATTTGAGACCAATTGGTTATCGTATGCCAAAGCTATGCACGTTTTACTATCAAAAACAGCATCTTAGGAAATCATTCATGCCCCCGCCCCCCCAACACAGTGAAATTTGATGGCCTTCTGGAGGTATATAGGCTACCTATACCGGACGGGCGGACAGACAAAACGCAAACAGTAGCACATTTTTTTAAATTCTTATAAAATGCGCTAAAAATTTGATGTGGCTAGCACACATACCACCTGCACATATGCGATTCTGCCCTTTTATTCCTATGGGTATGAGATTTTGTTTGATTCGGATTCCTGGTGCTTCAAAACACGTATTTCCGTCAAAAAAGTGAGGGGAAGGTCATTTTTTAACCCAATACTATACTTCCCTTACTAGCGTGCAGGTGGTGAACACTTTTGAGAAATTAAAGGGAGGTACCTATTTGTCGGTTATACATTCTTTTTACAACCCGGACGTTAGTAAGAGGGGTATTGCATTGGGGTAAAAAATGACACCCCCCCCCCACTTTTTTTACGGAAATACACGTTTAGAAGCACCAGGAATCCGAATCCCTCTACTTAAAAATCTACTTGCCGATTAACCAATTATTAATTGTAACTTTTGAACTAGTAGCCCAATCTTGGAACTGTTTGAAATTATGGATTCTACAGGCCACGTTCTATAAGAAAAATTTTTTCCCGGGTCGATCTGAGACAATTTTTTTTTCGGGGCTCAAAAAAAGGCAGTGTATAACCTTCCTTTTTACCAAAAATCGACTGCACCAAAATTTCTCGGGAAAACACTTTTTCTTATTAATTTTGGTGCGTAGAATCCAAAACAATTCGTACTTTTTCGATCAGACTTCTCAATCAAAAGTTATAGACTAGAAACCAATTTCGAAAGAAAATTCAAAGGGCTGTAACTTTTGAACTAGTAGCCCAATCTTGGAACTGTTTGAAATTATGGATTCTACGGGCCACATTCTAGAAGAAATTTTTTTTCCGGGGCGATCTGAGACAATTTTTGTTTCGGGGGTCAAAAAAAGGCAGTGTATAACCTTCCTTTTTTACCAAAAATCATATAGAGGATGTTTCATAATTGAATGTCAATATTTAAGGGGGGCGATTTTTGGGTTCATTTTAAAACAGAAATCTTCATATAGATACAGGGTGGTACTTAAAATTTTCAAAAATAAATCATTTATTATTAATATCTGTAATACCACTTTAGATATTTTAATGAAATTTGGTATGTATGTACTATGTCTCCCGAGGCATTTTTTAACGTACCACATTTTTAGCGCATTTTTTAAGAATTCAAAAAAACCGTCCGTCCGTCCGGACCCACTTCTGCCGTTTCGAACTACTTCTAGGGGAATGGTCCTAGGGTCCTGGAACTTTTTGCAGTAGGTAGCCTATACCTTGAAGGTCTGCCAGACACTCATCAAATTTCGCCCCCCGCCCCCAGGAATTATTTCCTGAGATGCTGTGTGAGAGTAAAACGTGCATAACTTTTACATACGACAACCAATTGGTCTCAGATTGTGCATACGCATGCCTTTAGTGGTGCCAAGTTAAACTTTAGAAAATTGGGGGGGGGGGGGGACATGTTCTACCCTTCATGGTATTCTAATGAAAGAGTTGTGCACAATTTATACTTGTTATTTTTTTAAATTCCACCAGTGGCGTTCGTACGAAATTTCGTATTGTCATATTAACGATATTGTCATGATCATGCAGAGAAACGGTTTTTATTTTTTTAAGCGAAAACTGTGGAGCGGATTGGAAAAAACAAACGGATCAAATTTGCTTAGAAATGATTGGGGATTTCAAGAATAATGCTTATTTTCTGATAAATCAGTGGCGTACCATCAATGTCTGCCAAAATGCCCCCTTAAATATTGACATTCAATTATGAAACACCTTGTATATTAAAACTGAGTAACATCTAGTGCATATGAGCTGAGATGAGTGTTAGTAGCTTTGAAACAAAGTAGTTTAACCCTTAAAAATCAACCCCTGTTGTTTAAAAAAAAGTATTTGCCCTAAAAAAATTAATAATTTTGTTTTGGAGAGTATTTAACAAGGGAAGTATCTACTTCAATGGCCGCTAATTGTTGGTCATGCGATAGATCTACTGTAAACTCGCCCTTCATTACTAACGCCCCCCTACTGTCATAAAGGGTGGGTGGGCAGCCTTCAGTCGCTCAAGGGTTGTAAACTGCTTATCCGCGATCATCGCGAATAATTTAGGTATCTCACACTCACAGCGTAAACAAATTTAGCGAGCTTAATTGGTTTTCCGAACAAAATGACATTCTTGGTGGAAATTCAAAGAATCAATTTGTCAACCGCGGTGCAAATGTGGTGCGATTTTTCTTGCGTCGTTTCTGAATGCGTTTCGAAAACCTCTCGAACCGAGGTCTGGAGATTTAAATCATTTTTATTCTTCTTAATTAGTGCTATGGGGTTACAATTGCTAGCTCAGCACCAGGACGCTCGATTGATAAGGGGGAGATTAGTCGATAGTTGGCCTTATGCTTTCGTGCTTTTTCTAACCGCACATTCTTTGCTGCCAACGATGTTTCGGATTTCGTTTTACAAGTGCCCCACTAGTTTTCATCTGCCGAACCGATGGATTTTGGGGTCGATGGGAGAGCACTGCACGTTCCCTTCCGGTATCTTGGGCGACTGGGGTTGATGCCTACTCTAATTAGACTTCGAAAAACAGCCGAGGTTAGATCTAGGACGTGTCGCGTGTCCGTTATTACGAATGAAAAAAAACTTTCGTATTAAGTTACTGCACCGCGAGTGAAATAAGGGGGTGCTGCAAAATATTGTCGAAAGAATTTAGGCTCAAAATGGTTAAATTTTATGTCCAGGTACATAAGGTTGCTAGTGTACCCTTGAAGCGTTGTCAATCATGTGTAGGTTACAGAAAATATGACCATTTTCTATAAAGAATTCAAGTCTCCAGTTATGTTCATTTTTTTGGGCCCTTGCGTCACACTGCACGAAGTCAAAATTTCGTGCCATCTCGCAGAATCTTGGGAATAATTATGGCAAAGGCACTACGAGACGCTTGTCTTCTCAGAGTATTTAATGCTCACCCTATAATAGGTTTTCTGGTACAATTCCCTATTGTGGAGTTACCTTTTTTTAAGGGACCTGGAAACTGTTACGATCTTCCGCGCTTTGTTTGGATCTTGAAGTACATAAAGTCCAATTAGTCGAATCAATTTGTTTTCTACATGACAGTAAAGAATGTCACGAGTGACAGTTTGCATTCAGACTTCGGGCAAAAATTTCAAAACTGCCATGTCCAAATCTCAATGTCCAACAGCAATGAGCTTAGAACCTTCGCGATTAGCTTCATGGTCGGAGGTCTGTCGGGCGCCTTAGTGAAATCGCTCACGTCACCTCTGGACCGCGTAAAGGTGATTCTGCAAACGCAAGACGTCGCGGCCCAATTCGGCGAAGGTAAACGAAAACGGTACACTGGCGTCATCGATTGCTTTCGAAGAATTCCAAAGGAACAGGTCAGACGTTTGCTCGTGTACTTTCCAAACTGACATCCAGCGCGTTTAGGGGTTTACGAGCCTGTGGAGGGGAAACATTGTGAATACCGTACGATACTTCCCCTCGCAGGCCTTGAACTTTTCCTTCAATACTTGGTACAAGGAGAGAATTAACGCCGCGTTCGGCGCGGGCCCTTTGGCGCACTTCGCCTCGGGCGCCCTTGCCGGTGTTACCACAGTTACACTTCTCTATCCCCTCGAGTTTTGCCAAACTCGAATATCGGCCGACGTTGGAAATGGTAAGCCGAACTCGCGTCAGGCGATACCTGTCACAGTGATTTAGATGCGAAGGATCGCGCCAAGCGGACCGACTTTGTCGAGAGAGAGTTTCGCGGGGTGTCCGATTGCATTTCGAAGGTAACCAAGACGGAAGGATTTCACGTTCTGTACCGAGGATATTTCGTAGCCGTGACGGGGGTGGCACTTTACCGATCGTTCTACTTTGGCATGCACGGTTACTGGAAGGAGATTAACAAGGGCGCCGAGTTATCGTTGATGGTACAGCTGATAGCTGCCCAGGTTGTAGCTGCACCCTCGGAATTGGCAATTAGTAGACAGTTTTGCAGGTAATAACAATCACATCGGGTATGATCAGCTATCCCCTCGATACCATTGGACGCATCTTGATGATGGATGTTGGAAAACCGAAGAATGAGAAGAAGCTGGATACGGTGAGGGGTGTCGTCAACTTAGTGTATCGAGAGAGGGGAGTTGCCGGATTTTATAAGGTGAACAAGGTAGATAATGTAATCGTTTAATTAGTTATTTCAGGGAACTACAGTTAATTACCTTAGAAGCATTAGTGGATCAATGATATTAGTACTGTACGATCAATGTATGCGATATTTAAACGCTGAGTAACGTGTTTGTCTCAATTTATCAACTGAGCCACTTCTTCCAATCAACACGATGCATAATTTCGTCATAGAGAACTAAAACCAACGCTCCGCTCATCCCCCGAATGGTGTTCACCAAAACTCCCTGCAAGGATTAGATTCATTTCAAGGGTCCGTTAACTTGGCCCCCCCACTGAGAGATTTCATAGTCGTATTATTTTGAAATGAATGCGCTCGTTATGCGCTCATATGCGCCGCCGAGAATAACTCTTGCGCCATTATCGTTTTTTAGAAATCTGAAAAAACATGGGGGGGGGGGGCAAGTGAACGTAGCCCCCCCCCCCGTACGTATTTTGCCCCTTGTAACTAGGTCACCTGATACATTTGGTTATGCGCTCAATTGCGCCACTTGAATTAAAGCTAGCGTCATTACGGTTAAGCCATAAAAAAGTTTTAAAAAGTAGAGGGGGGGGCTAACTTAACGTTTTCAAAAGTTACGTTTTTTAACATGTTTTCCTACTACATCGTACCTTTCATCATGCGCTAAAATGCGCCGTAAACAAAAATCTTGGCGCCATTATAGTGTTTCAGAAACACTATACAAGGTGTTTTTTTGGGAGCTTTAGTTAAACGATTCTGAGAAAATAAAATAGGTAGGTTTTTAAAAATTTGTATTTAGGAATTACTCCGAAGGCCGAATCGATGTAAAATATTTTCAAAATGGACGCACTTCCGGAAATAACTTTTGAAAACGCTAAGTTAGACCCTCCACTTTTTTAAAAATTTTTTTATGGTTTAACCGTAATGGCGCTAGCTTTATAAGTTAGACCCTCCACTTTTTGAAAATTTGTCACGGCTTAACCGTAATGGCGCTAGCTTTAATTCAAGTGGCGCAATTGAGCTCATAACCAGATGTATCAAGTGGCACAAATACCGGTAGCAAAATGCGTTATGGGGGATTCCGTTCACTTGGCCCCCCCAAATATATTTAAGGATAACCAAAAACCAATAATGGCGCAAAGATATCTTTTTACGGCGCATTTCAGCGCATACCTGAGAGTACAATTTCGTATGAAAAGATGTTAAAAAAAAGTAACTTTTAAAAACGTTAAGTTGGCCCCCCCCACTTTTTGAAAATTTGTCACGGCTTAACCGTAATGGCGCTAGCTTTAATTCAAGTGGCGCAATTGAGCGCATAACCAAATGTATCAGGTGACCGAGTTACAAGGGACAAAATACGTACGGGGGGGGGGGGG
>NW_022170819.1:1590546-1608455 GCF_008802855.1 Photinus pyralis | reverse complement strand
CCCGTTAAGACCTGCAGGGCCGAATCTTGATTTTGAAGGATCAACTTTATTCGGTCAATCGGCGCCGTGAGACTCTTCGCGACCGCCGCCGACACTCCGGCGACCAGGAAATTGAGAATGAAGCGTTTCGCGTCTTGTGAAGCGTTCGAGGACATAAGGCGAACGGTTGTGGATACCCATCTACATTTTACGTGCAATTTTTGTGCCCTTGTGGCAAATGAAACATAAATGCCAAATTGGGTTTTGTGTCATGAAAGTGACACACGTCACTATAGTCCTTTGTTAAACCGTTTCATACAGAAAATACAACCCCCTATTTCGCGGTCACGTTACATCATAATTTCCCTTATCTAAAATTACGCACAATACACTCCCTTGAAAAAGCCCCCTCCAAGAAAAATTGAAAACTGGATCGCTTTAGACTCAATCTGGTACAAAATTGTCGACGTCGTAGATGGCTACTTCCTGGTGCTTCGGGAACCCTTACAAAAACTGCGCGTTACTGCGGAAACTTTCCACTCCGTAAAATGGTGACACTCTGAGCGATACTATTAGCTGGTAATAGATCGAATATGCACTTGCTTTGGTTTACACTTTGACTGGGTACTATTGCCCTAGACGACAATAGTTTTGGGTACCTACCTTTTAAAATATTTCGCAAGGTTGTAGTGGTGCGCGTTAAAAACCTGCAAGTTTTCTTTTCTAAATTTAAACTTACAACAAATGATACGTTTACAAAACCTAATATACATTATACACAGTTAATTACAAAATTTTATTCCTTCACATCCAGGCCAGTATTTTTGACTTATATTTGTCATTTGTTTCAGGATACAGCTGATGATCGCCCCCTTTCGGTAAGTGCTTTTCTTATTACCAGGGTTGTGGGATTTGCTAACATGTCAGTGAATAGTGAACAGTGTACGAAGATCGGCAACCATGGACTTTTTGGTATAGGTATTATACTGCTAGATGGGAAATAAGCGAGCTATTAAATCAATCATTTTCCACAAAAATCACTTTACCAGTAGTGGGTGTAGCTATGAATTCATACTTATGCCTAAGCATACTAGGTAAAGTGCTTTTTTTGGAAATCTGACTAATTTGGACGGTTCGCAATAATCTCATGTAGTAAGTAGGAGAGGTAAGCAGACCTCCATTTATGAAATTGGTGATGGATTTGTTGCATTGATGACTGGATATGTGTGAGGCAACTTTGATCTCTAGTAGCACTTTTAAATACTATATGACTCATTAACGCAGTCGTAATTTTAGAATAATGAGAACGGTAAGGTCGACGACAATGTGTGTATTGTCGAAAAATCATCACGTTCATAAACCACGCTAGCGGATGGCGCCCAGATGTCGCCGACCCCATATCATATAGCTTCTTGATCCGTCCCTAAAGGTACGCTCCTCGCCTACAAACGATATTCTACGGGCGCTCATTTGCTGCCTGCGAGCCAGCCAGTCAGCTAACCGGCAAGAGTGAGATTAAAAGCTACTTTTTACAAATAAATTTTCAAAAATGCGCTAAAAATTAAAAAAAATACTTTCTTACTTTACAGAGGTCTAATATAAGGGCTGCAATTGTTGCGACGCCTCAAATATTTCTATTGGTTTAATTGACTATACGTTAAAAGGGTCACCAGGAGCCTTATATGGGTATTCATAAAAATGCAACCCCTAGTTGTTTGAAATTTACGAATATTTCTATTCACAGTACTTACTTGCTTTTTATTTATTTATTTATTATTTATTATTTTATCCCTCTCTTGTTTTGGGCCCTCAACAGGCATGCGCCCAATTACAGATGACCCGGCTAAAAAAAATCAGGAACAAAGTTACTGGACTATGTGGCCTGTAGAATCCATAATTTCAAACAGTTCCAAGATTGGGCTACTAGTTCAAAAGTTACAGCCCTTTGAATTTTCTTTTGAAATTGGTTTCTAGTCTATAACTTTTGATTGAGAAGTCTGATCGAAAAAGTACGAATTGTTTTGGATTCTACGCACCAAAATTAATAAGAAAAAGTGTTTTCCCGAGAAATTTTGGTGCAGTCGATTTTTGGTAAAAAAGGAAGGTTATACACTGCCTTTTTTTGAGCCCCGAAAAAAAAATTGTCTCAGATCGACCCGGAAAAAAAATTTTCTTATAGAATGTGGCCCGTAGAATCCATAATTTCAAACAGTTCCAAGATTGGGCTACTAGTTCAAAAGTTACAGCCCTTTGAATTTTCTTTCGAAATTGGTTTCTAGTCCATAACTTTTGATTGAGAAGTCCGATCCAAAAAGTACGAATTGTTTTGGATTCTACGCACCAAAATTAATAAGAAAAAGTGTTTTCCCGAGAAAGTTTGGTGCATTCGATTTTTGGTAAAAAGGAAGGTTATACACTGCCTTTTTTTGAGCCACGAAAAATAAATTTGACTATGTTGCGTTCGCCGCTCGAGGTCGAAAACTTGAATTGTACATTGGGTTAACAACATAAGTAGTCCCACAAAAAATCAGAACTACCGGATTTGACGCTTGGTACCCCCCATTTTTAGGAACAAAGTTACTGGACTAGTGTTCAAATTGCGTATTTTTTAGGTTTCAATATTATTTACCTACTAACAGACTCTTGGAAATCCCGACTGCGCCGCCTCACCTCGCACACCCGGCGAACTATGTAAGGACCTAGCGGTATGAAAGTGAAACACCCAGTAACATTTTTGGATTCTACGGAAAGCTCTGATGTAGATGTGCCCGTTTGTATAGATTTTTTCTTTTTGGGCTGCATGAAAGTGGCGAGTTTTTTTCAATATTTCGTTGTGAAGCCAACAAAAAAAGACTTAGGCACTTTTGTTTATATTTAAGGACCGTTTTCTCTTCGCCTTTTAAAGAATGAGAAGTCTAGACATTAAAAAAGGATAGCCCGAGGTACTTTCGCGGCTGCATTTTTTAAATGCCCAATTTTCTAAAGCTAGCTAAACGCCGACCTACTAATTGAGATTTAATTTCTTGGGGGGATGAACGTTCGGTGCCCTATACGCAAGGGCGAAACGGAAGTCTTGTAAAGACAAAGTCGTAGTGGCAAAATTGCCAAAGTTTCTTTCGCAAACTTCTGTGGCGCACGAGTAGTTTTCAAACCACAAAAAAAAGGTGCACGTACTTGATCAACAATTTCTAAAATAAAACTGCAATTACGAATTCTGAATGATTCACGAAAATTTCGATCAAAACGGAACAACCACTCGCAACTTCCGCAGTTTGTGTCACCCTTTTTACCACCTGCACCGCAAATGACGCGAAAAAAAAACCATTGTATCAACTTGAACTTTGCGAGCTACTGGTACGGGTAATGTTTGCTTATATTGTCGATTAAAGTAAACTCGTTTAGTAAATCCGAGCCGGTGATAGTAAAAAGTAACACACTACAAGCCAGTCGCGTGCTTCGAATCGTTGCGAGTGGATGTTCCGAGCGGATTTGTATTTAGCGCCGATTTTCTAACGTTGACAAAATGCCGGCCGATTCGGAGTTAAATTCGGTTTTGGTAAGGAGGCAGGAAATTAACGACGCCCTCGACAACGGGGATGAAGTCAAGTTTAAGTACAAGTTTGTTAACGTCTATACCGAATTTCACGAGTTCTCCAGGAAGGAAATTAAGCAGTACGAGCTGACATTTAAAAAGTAAGTCTGTTTTCCGCTTTTTTTTCGAATTGCTTAATCGCGCGCCGCAAATATTTGGAAATTACGCATTATCGTGTCGTTTTTAAACGCACAACAGAGTGATAACACGTATCGTTCAGTGATTCACTCATCAACAATATCCATCGTGGGACAAGGTTACATTTTTCACAATTATGCAAAGTCTTCCTGGTGAAAAAAAGAGGTTATTTCTGTACATAACTCACGCGTGGAGTTATTATGTCTTTTTTTAACTTTACCTACCTTTAAGACCTTTAGCAGATGTTTCGTTGCGTTGGAGCGTTTTCTATTTTTACCCCTCGAAAGGGTATTGATTCGCTTGTTGTTGCAATTCGCAATTATTGGAAAACTTGTGTTTCCCTCGACTAACAATCAAACGTCCAGAAAAATACTTTATGCATATTCAGTGAGGCCGTTCCTTGCGTGATAGTTACATCCTAAATCTTAATTAATTGGCCAATTATGTAAACGATGTGTGAGAATTATACAATTTTGGAAAACAACCAGGTTGGGTTGGGTGATTCCCAAGGATGTTCTGGTATCTGCAAATTTATGGATATTTTAAAATTTCTATAAAATTGTTTATCAGTAGATTTATTCCACTTTTGCGAAAGTTGGTTTGAATGCAATCAATAAAAAAAACTACTAAATGGAGAAAGAGTATTAGAAAATTACAATAATTAATAGTAGCAGAGGAATATTTAAAAGGAAATTCCACCATTCCACGATTTTAACATTTTTGGCAAATGCGTGAAATTTAAGAGTATTTAAGTGTATGTTTCGCCTTAAAAGCTTCCGAACACTTTCTTTAATCCGCTCTTTTAGATTTTTATGAACATTTCTGCCGTTTTCTACATTTATGAATGTTTATGATGCCTTCTTCAATGAATAAACTCTTGGTGATAACTCTTGAAGGCTGTTAAACACCTTCAAGGATCAGAAAGAGCTCCCTGTTTTGTACACTGTGCGGATTTTTTGAAGCCTCTTGAATGAGTTTTATAAAATGCATTCAAGAGTCCGGAAAAGTTTCTTCTCTCTAAACTTATCCTGATAATTCTTGTCACTCTTGGGGTTTGTTGAAGAAACATTGTATTAAAAAGCTCCAATGGCCACCAGGAGTGACAAGAGCCTCTCCTGAATAGGTAATTTTTGAAGACTCTTTAAAATTATTAATTATTAGTGTATCTCAAATTTGGGACACCCTGTATAGAATTTACTACATCTTACTGAAATTTTAACAGAAAGCTCCTCCACGTCGAAAGCGGGAAAAGTATTTGTGGATTAGATAATTCACTCAATAAAAACCGAATCGATGCGTGAGAAGTAGATATAATAAAGGGAAGGTAGTGGGTCTCAACAAAATTCTTCCGTTCATTTCTGTATTTCGCCAGACTAATGACGTAGGTTGTCACACAATTATAAATTGAAACTTATAATACCACAAACAAAATCAATCTATTTACGTTGGTTTTTAAGATACAGAGTGAAAATGAAAAGTTTGACTTTGTGGGATGTTATCTTACTACCGAAGTATGATAAAAAAAAGGTGCCTACTTTTACGGAGAATGCAGTGGGGTAGTCTCAAAAATTTTGGACCACCGTTTCTGAGATTTGACCCAAATAGATTATAATATATGTTAATGTCAATTTTTTCATTCTTTTCCCTGATTAAATTGTTGTTTTACATCCATATAATTATCTATTATATTGCATCATATTTTTCACAATTCTGAAATGACATGTTTCTAACGTCGGCCATTTAGATCGATTGGTATCGGCTGCCTTAGTTACAATTGATTCAATAAACAAAACAAAATCCCTATGAATCCGTGGCCATACTATTTAAAAACAGTAAAAATAAGGTTTTATATACATCAATGCAATCAGGGCATTTAAATATACCAACTTTGGCCCAACATTCTTTTTAGTACGCCACTGAATTCTACTTAAAAATATCTAAAATAAGCATAGGCAGTTTTTTTGTCTTTCTTACATTGGTAGTAAGATATTATAACATCCCAAAAAGTCAAACTTTTCGTTTTCACCCTGTATCTCAGATACAAACGTATCTAGACACCCGGTACAATTAAATTTTATACCTTGGAAACGTTGTGACGGCTCGCAGGTTTTAGAATGGCGAGCCGCGTGTTTGACATGCTTGCCACTGAAATGAACATTGAACCTCTCCCTGAAACTCTCATAATATGGACGTGTGTGGTATTCCATACCCCCCCCCCCCTCCCGGATTTCACCAATAGTATTCCATACCCCCCAGCATTCCGATCTAAATCTCGATGAACTAAACAGCGACGGTGGCGCCATTTAAGCCCCTGGTGAAATCTGGATGAACTAAAAAGCGACGGTGGCGCCATTTAAGCTCCTGGTGAAACCCCCCAGACTTTTGTGATAATGTGTAGATCGAGGTGTAGCGGCACTGAACATTTTGGCAAAGAATGTACAACCCCCCCCCCTCCCGTATTCGGAGGATCTTACGATAATTGTAAGATGATACCTTCCATAGAGCTATGGCTGTGTGCTGGGTGGTATTCCATACCTCCCGGTAGTATATTCTCCCTCAACACGAAAAAAAAGAATCTATCGTACGCTTGGGGTATGGAATACCCCCGAGTATTGTTTCCCTATTTCCCTAGAGTTATGGCTCTATGCTTGGGGGAGGGGGTATTCCATACTCCTCAACCCCCCCGCCTCCCAGTAGTACATTGTCCCTCAACACGTTGTCTCCTAAAAACTTATGTGACAAGTATTTCATAAAGGACCGGCTAATCTTTCCTTCCTGACGAGTATTTTATTCGCGGGGCCAATTAAGGTCAATTAAATTGATTCGTAAGACTTGCCCACGTGTGCGAGGGTGTTTTCGGGAGATAATTTGCGTATTTCTTGGAATTTAGATTTTGATTTGATTAATTAATTAAAAATTGGTACGATTTTGAGCTTTATTGATATTTGATTTCGTCATCAATTAAATTGAATACTATCTAATTAGATTAATCCGCGGATTAATCAATTTAATTCGCGGTTTAGTTTCTAAGAATTTTCGCTAATTAATTTAATTCGCGACCCAATTAATTTAATTCGCCTTCTAATTAATTTAATTCGCGGTATAATAACAATAACTAGATACATGTAATTACCTTTTAATTGACGGTAAAATGGTTACCAAAAGGCGGTAAATTTAAAATTTGTCTGTCTCTTTTTTACAGATAAAAAACAATATGGTTGCAAATGGCAGGAAATTAAAAAAATAGACCGTGTAATTTAAACTGTTGTGTGACGTCATACACCTGCACTATCTCTCTCTTACTCATAGCGTTTATGTTTTCTCACTTCGCTATTCTAAAATAGAAGCTAGAAAGTTTTAATTACATTTATTATCAAATGTGCAACATAATATGGAAATAAATGATCAAAGTATTACATTCACAAAACAAAAATTAATTGTAAAAATTGGAAATATACAATACAAACCCGTTTACACACCACCCAGGAGGTAGAGTTAATGGCGCTTAAAATTAAATATTTACACAAGGTTGTAACTAGAAAAAAATACTGTCGTACTTTAATTTCTAAGTTGTGAATACGTTCCGTGGATTAGGCCTCCTGGGGAGACCACGATAAAAAAACGCACCATTACCTCTACTTCTTGATTGGTGTGAAAACGGGTTTGTATTGTATATTTTCAAGTGTAATTTTTACAATTAATTTTTGTTTTACTGAAGTGTAAGAGAGAGATAGTGCAGGTGTATGACGTCACACTACCGTTTGAAATTACACGGTCTATTTTTTTAAATTTCCTGCCATTGGCTACCATTTTGCCGGTAATTGAAGGGGAATTACATGTGTGTGTGTAATTACTCATTACATATGTTTAATAATACCGCGAATTAAATTAATTGGACCACGAATTAAATTAATCAAACATCGAATCAAACTGATTACGCCCCGGATTATATATTGGATAGTAATCAATTTAATTGATGATGATGGCATGAATTAAATTAAATGTCTTTTCTTGGAACGATCGTAATATCGTCGGGAAGGGGGGGGGGGGGTATTCCATGCCTCTCAGCCCTCACGTTCCCTCGCATAATCAATCAATCGAAACACGACTTTACTCAGATTGTCCCCTAAAAGGACCTTACTCAAATCGACTGAATAACAAATCCCCTTAATTTCCTAGATCAGGGAAAGCCAATATCGAGAAAAATTCTCCAAAACCACTCCCCCTCTGAGTAAAATTTTGAACGCCCACAATGTCAAAATTGGATGAAAAGGATCTGTCAACCTGTAGCAAAGCTGTTCAGATGAACAGCATAAAAAAATGACAAAAAGAAGCTGCTTCAGTACGTTGCCTTGTGGCACTCCATACTCCATAGCAATGCAATCTCGATCAAGCGTAGTTTTCACGAAGATTGGCGATTTGTAGATCTTATTCTTGGAAACAAGTGTCTACTTTCCATTTTATTCAATAATCGATGTATCGTGATTAGTTTTATTGCGAAAAGCTAACAAGGTTAGTGGATCGAATTTCAATTTTGGTAGCGTGGGTGTAACCAAATAAAGTCATCTTTCAAAAGCTACGTCTCACAACTTCGTGCCCACGTCGTGCTAATCTAGATCTCCATAAAAAAAGCCTACAAGAATGTCGGAATGCGAAACGTACGTGCGTAAAAATTCCTACACGAAGTAGTCAAATTTATAATTCACAACGAAATTACGCAAACAAAAAAAAACACAGCTGTCGATTTCCTTTATGCAAATTTGTATTTTTTGAAGAGTGACTTTAAAACACCCTTTAATTAAACTTTCACACTCTGCGAAATTAACAGTAATTAATCGCCTCTTCTTCATCAGGTCAACGCTCAATCTTCTCGTGTCATGCAACATCTAATCAAAGTTGGGATTTTTAAATTAACCCAAATCTTTCCGCTTTAGATATGGTAGGCGGATTGCGACGTTTTTTTAATTCAATTTACGTATTTAGATCGAGTCACGACTGTTATGTCCGGAAGCCTTACGAGCATCGTGCGCGATAAATTAATGCGATTTATATAGGACAAGCGGCTGAAAGATGAGCAAAACGCAGCCTAACATTTACGTCTTTCACTTCTTTCACCTGATCTTCACTATCACTTCCATTGTAAGTTAATTTTTATTGAAAATCGAATTTAATTCCTTTCTTTTTCTGTTTAAACGCCAGCATATCTTAGTTTTTGACCACAATTTGACTCGGTTTGGCCTTTTTTCTTAAGGAAATTAGTGCACCTCTCCATTATTAGTTCACCATACTCAAATGCTGATCAATTCCGTGAAGCATTTTAGTTTTTAGACAAAGAAATTGAAAGTTTGATCGTTTTCTCAACGAAATTGGTATCTTTCGTGACGCATTTTTTGTTTTTGACAATGGAGATCATAAAGTCTGATCCTTGTCTCTCATGGAAATTAGAATCTGGACGAGCATGTTCCCGAATGCTGAACCACATACTCGGAAATATCACAAAGTCCACAAAAAGTAATATCTTCAGACGATGTTGTTACATTAGTCTACATAACTTTACGATATTAAAATGTATACCAACCTAATTTTAAATAGTTTGTAAAAGATAACAATTTGATAGATATGTGGACTTCCGTCCTCAAACGTATGACAATAACTGACGTAACAACTCCTGTGGTTCTAATCTTTGCAGTAAAAGATTAACGTACACTAAAACCTCGAGCAATAATAAGCTAATAAAGCACTATAAAAAAGATAGCTTGCGGAAATTAGAAACATTACAACTAATTTAGCGTACCGTTTATCTTTTATCATTAAATTACCTGAAAATCGGCCGATTACATAATTCAAACCATTGCTCTTCTAGTATAAAAACAGTCACGTGAATCATCACTGCAAAACTGGCCGGCTGTGAGGTGTACACAAATTATGATATTATATTTTCATCTCTATCTAGGCCATGCGAAACAAAGACATAAGTTTTGCGGCTACCTGCGACTGTTTTTGTACTAGACGACCTATAGTAAATGATTATGCAAAGAGAACTAGGGTAGAAACATCCGACGTAGTTACAAAAACTATTCATTGTGGAGGTGTATGGCAGGAACACATAAAAGTGAAACTACTATCGCTCCGGTGTTATATTCTTCATCACAACGATCCGCTCTAAAAACTCTTACAGTTTTTCAAAATGGACCACTGTACCTTGCTCCTCTAAAGAGCATTCCCTACTCCTCAAGCTTCGGATGTTACGTTCGATAGTTACCTTTTCATAAATGTAGAACCAGGGGGTCAGGTGTATGGAATCCCCCCAGAACCAAGAGAGAGAAAGGTGCAATGTTCATTTCCCTATACCTATCATAAAACTTGCATGTGCTGGGGGAGGGGGGTAGTATGAATTACCCCTTAGATCCCCTGGTTTTACAATTCTCATCTAAATAATCCACTCTTCTTATAGTTTAGTAATGGACCACTGAATCTTGCTCTTCTAAGGAGCATTCCCCACCCCTAGCCCCACCCCTTCAGTTTCGGATGTTAGGTATGTTTGATACTTACCTTCTCAAAAATGTAGCTCGTGGGCATGAAATACTCCCCAGGACCAAGAGAGAGAAAGATTTAGTGTTCATTTCCTTACACCTAAATCTTGCAAGCGCTAAGGGGTATTCCAGACCCCCTCGTGTTACATTATCCATCAAAATGATCCGCCCTAAAAACATTTCTTACAGTTTTCCAAAAAAGATCATTGAATGTTCCTCTTCTAAGGAGCATTCCCGACCCCTTAAGTTTCGGATGTTACGTTTGATACTTACCTTCTCAAAAATGTAGGACCAGGGGGTCTGGTGTATGGAATACCTCCCAGGACCAAGAGAGAGAAAGGTACAATGTTGATTTCCCTATACCTATCATAAAACTTGCATGTGCTGGGGGGGGGGGGGGTTAGTATGAAATACCCCCAGACCCCTCGGTATTGCATTCTCTATCAACATGATCCGCCCTCACTGAATCTTGCTTTTCTGAAAAGCAAAGAAAGGTATTCAAATTAATTATAAGAACCAGAAGAAATTGAACGGTGAGAAAATCAAATACTCCAAATTCGGATAAACGAACAAACGGTAGAATTTCGAGCACTTGCACGTGCAGATGTAGTGCAGTATGTTGAAGGATTGAAAGATCCCCCCTCGGATCCCCCCAAAAACTTGTGGCTTAAAGAGTTTGAAGAATCAGAATAATCTCACGATAAAGAATCAGAGAAAAGGGTATTGATTTCGATCGAAAATACCCAAAAACCTATCTGGAGCCATTGGTTCCATTTTTACCACCTGCACTTCACCCCCTCCCCAACTTTTTTCACAGTTTCTACCCCTTTCAGTGGTTGCCTGTAGTGCAAGGAGCGTGCATTATTCCTGTGTTGTTTCCTTTCTATGAGGGTTTGTTTCTTAATATACACTGCCTTTTTTTGAGCCCCGAAAAAAAAATTGTCTCAGGAAAAAAAATTGTCTTATAGAATGTGGCCCGTAGAATCCATAATTTCAAACAGTTCCAAGATTGAGCTACTAGTTCAAAAGTTACAGCCCTTTGAATTTTCTTTCGAAATTGGTTTCTAGTCTATAACTTTTGATTGAGAAGTCTGATCGAAAAAGTACGAATTGTTTTTGATTCTACGCACCAAAATTAATAAGAAAAAGTGTTTTCCCGAGAAATTTTGGTGCAGTCGATTTTTGGTAAAAAAGGAAGGTTATACACTGTCTTTTTTTGAGCCCCGACAAAAAAATTGTCTCAGATCGACCCGGAAAAAAAATTTTCTTATAGAATGTGGCCTGTAGAATCCATAATTTCAAACAGTTCCAAAATTGGGCTACTAGTTCAAAAGTTACAGCCCTTTGAATTTTTTTTCGAAATTGGTTTCTAGTCTATAACTTTTGATTGAGAGGTCTAATCGAAAAAGTACGATTTGTTTTGGATTCTACGCACCAAAATTAATAAGAAAAAGTGTTTTCCCGAGAAATTTTGGTGTAGTCGATTTTTGGTAAAAAAGGAAGGTTATACACTGCCTTTTTTTGAGCCCCGAAAAAAAAATTTTCTCAGATCGACCCGGAAAAAAAATTTTCTTATAGAATGTGGCCTGTAGAATCCATAATTTCAAACAGTTCCAAGATTGGGCTACAAGTTCAAAAGTTACAGCCCTTTGAATTTTCTTTCGAAATTGGTTTCTAGTCTATAACTTTTGATTGAGAAGTCTGATCGAAAAAGTACGAATTGTTTGGGATTCTACGCACCAAAATTAATAAGAAAAAGTGTTTTCCCGAGAAATTTTGGTGCAGTCGATTTTTGGTAAAAAAGGAAAGTTATACACTGCCTTCTTTTGAGCCCCGAAAAAAAATTTGTCTCAGATCGACCGGAAAAAGGCATTTTCTTATAGAATGTGGCCTGTAGAATCCATAATTTCAAACAGTTCCAAGATTGGGCTACTAGTTCAAAAGTTACAGCCCTTTGAAATTTCTTTCGAAATTGGTTTCTAGTCCATAACTTTTGATTGAGAAGTCCGATCGAAAAAGTACGAATTGTTTTGGATTCTACGCACCAAAATTAATAAGAAAAAGTGATTTCCCGAGAAATTTTGGTGCATTCGATTTTTGGTAAAATGGAAGGTTATACATTGCCTTTTTTTGAGCCCCGACAAAAAAATTGTCTCAGATCGACCCGGAAAAAAAGTTTCCTTATAGAATGTGGCCTGTAGAATCCATAATTTCAAACAGTTCCAGGATTGGGCTACTAGTTCAAAAGTTACAGCCCTTTGAATTTTCTTTCGAAATTGGTTTGTAGTCCATAACTTTTGATTGAGAAGTCCGATCGAAAAAGTGCGAATTGTTTTGGATTCTACGCATCAAAATTAATAATAAAAAGTGTTTTCCCGAGAAATTTTGGGACAGTCGATTTTTGGTAAAAAAGGAAGGTTATATTGCTTTCGAAAATCGATAAGAGTCATAAAGTGTTTACTTTTCTATAATCTCGCGGGACTTTGCATGGTAATTATCGCTCTATTTAACGTGGAGACATCCACGTTGAGTTTCATCGGTTACGCACCAAATAACCAATCGACTTTAATGAGTAGGTACCTGCCTCTACAGCTAATATTTACATACCTACTTACGTACTTGAAACGAAACGGAATAATTATTCAAACATCTAAAAAAACTCGATTTAATTTCATGTTATTCAATGAGGTTTCTATTTTATTTTCTACATCATTTTATGGTGCGGACGCAATGGAAAATAGTCGCGCTTATATTTTAAATTGCACGTTATCGAATTGTGCCACTTTAAATACCCCTTCGAACCCATAAAAGTTACAACTTGGCTTCTGACCAAGGCCAATGGATTTATAGCTGTAAACAATTTGCACAATAATATTCATTCATATGGATTTTTAAAGGTGTGCGGGAATGTGGGCTGATTGCTTAGTACACGTGAGAGACAAGCATGTGCGTACTTTCACTTGTGTTTACAAACTTCTGCTAAATATAGAAGGCGTCGAAGAAAACGTTGAAGCAACATGGATGGACAAATCAGTTCTCTTTTCACTCCACTTCTTCTGCAACTATTTGGATGTAGGATAGTTTCTACCTTCCTCGCGAGAACCACCTTCTTTTGAATCGAGTATACGGTTTTGAGCACCCTGTTTTTTTAAATCCATTTTAACCACTCCAAAGAAATAATCCAGGGACGAACGGGAAGCTGTGAATTTCAAGAAACCGAATAATCTGAAGAATGCAAAAAATCAAAAAAGTTAAGGGAACTAGAAAAATTAAAAAATCGGGCCACTGGAAAATGGCACTGATTCCAAAAAGTGCAAAATTTTTAAGAATCCGAATTGGAAGCTTAATCATTCTCAGCAAACTGGAGAATCAGATGAACCTGAAAAACCCAAGGCATTTAAAGAATCTGCAATACCTGAAAAAACATTCTGAAGAACCCTGATGAGCAAGGAAGGGGTTCAAACACAGAATAAGAACAATTTTTTCTCCATAACGTAATAAAAAAACTAGTAACCATTTACTTTTGTTTTAGAAGTTCAAAATTTTAAGTGTCAAAAAATTATGTCTTCAACACGCACAGAAACTGCGCAAACCATACTGAACGCCCTGAAAGACATAAGCACGCTGAAGAATTCATCGCACGGCATATCGGAGAGAAACTTGAAAACGATTCTCGTGAAGATATATGACGTTTCAAGCGAGTGTAGGAAACACTTTAAATCCACGCTAAAAAGTGGAATTAAATTTGGAGCGATACGTAAACGCGGAAAGAAGTACTACTTGGGTAACGTTTTCTCTGGTGGCGAGAATAATAATGAGGCACCGTGCCATGAAACGGTCACGATCCCGAGCTACATCTGGTAGGTGTCGGAGATCGAACCCGAAGCTGAAGAAAGGTCCAATGAAATGGCTTTTTTATTGCAAATACTAGTAGTCTAACCATAGCGAATTATGTAATTAAAAGTTTTTTGTTAAATTCTCAAAGAAATTGAACTGTGCGGACTTCGTCCATCTACGACAGAGTAGAACAAATTTCTTGGCCTAATGAAACTAAAAAACGCTGAATCATATAGAGATCTGAATAATTTTTTGAATGTGAAGAAATCATAAAGAATCAAGAATGTTACAAACCCTTCAAGAATGAAGTGCTCTTTTTGTATGATCTTCCAGCTCACTTCATGGCTTCCTAAGATTCTTTGGGACCCTGACGATTCGATGACTCAAACGTCCTTAATTCGCAAGATGAAACAGGGATTTACATACCATTCGTTAAGTCCTGTCAAGTTCTTTGCCAGGGTCACAGCTTTGTCCTAATTTTCAAGATCTAAAGGCCATTGCCATAACATTGCTAACTATGACCTTTAAGAATACAGGCTGTTTCACGTAAACCATTGCCTAAGGTACTCATTGAAAATGTGCATACCAACATAGTTTTTCCTAATTTATCGAAAGAAAACACTATCATGTGTGGATAGCACCTTTCTTATATTAAGTAGAACACCCTGTATTTTATTGCATTTTCGAAATCTACATGAAAATCTTCGTCGTTTGATACCACATTTCCCTATACCCAGCATCAAAGGATTTCAAGTTATTCAAGATTTTTAAAATTTTTTGAAATTTGACTCCGTTGACTTGAATTTCAAAAACTCTTCCAAAACCAACAATACTCATTTAAAGTTTGGTCGCCCCTCTACAGGGTGGTTTAAAACTAATGGTCAATTCATTGAATATAGCTTCAAACCTTATTGTGCCTATATTTTCAAGTGGATGACAGTGACTCATACCACAATTTTAATAATTCTCCAGTTATTGCCTTCTTAATATTTTGAATCTCTGATTTAAGAATCTTTAATGCAACCGACAATAAAATCTGTCGGTAATCTTTAACGAACTTTTGAAGAATACTTGAAGGACCTACGCGTGAAGATGCAGTCCCATTCTAAAACTGAGTAACTCAAAATCGGGAAAGCACAAAACTACTGTATACTGAAATAGCCTGATATATCGATAAGGGTACTTCATCTCCACGGACCGTAATATTTCATCACTACTACAGGATCTACAAGAGCTAAAGGCCATTCGTTAACATTTTAGTAATACTGGGGGTATGGCAGCCCCCAAGAACCCTGCTCCCGGTACGTACTCCCTCAAAACATTCAGCCCTAAGGCCTATTGTGGTGTTTTCTCACAAAAGACTACAAAATCTTGGCTTCCGGGCAAGTATTCTATACTCCTACTGTTACTGTTTATGGTCCCTGGACCTTGACATACATTATAATGTTTTTATAATACCTGGGGGAGGGGGGTATTCCATAATAATAATAACAATAATCTTTAATTCGGAAAATTGTAAATAACAATTACAAATCACAAACATAACATGTATACGGGGTGCCAATTTTGCAGTCGGCCATATTTTCCAAGCTAAAGATGATATTGAAAATCGCGCAAAACCGTTTCGGAGGTATCGAGGGGAACCAGAATGACGCTATGAGTGACAACCCCCATTAACCCCACAGCCCCCCCATTTCAAAAATCCTAAATGACAACCCCATACTTGTGACACATCGTTGGAAAGCTACTGAAAAATGCTTTCCAGTGGTACCCATAAAGTCAATATTCATTAAAGACAAGTCAACAAAAATTAAAAAAAGTTCTTGACCAAATTGCCATAAATCCCTCAATGTCAACATTTAGTTTTTTTTTTGTTAATTATTAAATGTTTGTTAAATTGTCTTAATAAATATTGACTTCATTGGTACCACTGGAAAGCATTTTTCAGTAGCTTTCCAACGATGTGTCACAAGTATGGGGTTGCCATTTAAGATTTTTGAATAGGGGGGGCTGTGGGGTTAATGGTGGTGGGGAGTTGTCACTCATAACGTCATTCTGGTTCCCCCTCGATACCCCCGAAACGGTTTTGCGCGATTTTCAATATCTTCTTTAGTATGGAAAATATGGCCGACTGCAAGTTTTAAAATTGACACCCTGTATGTATATATGGTCAACATAAAATTTGTGGACGGATAAACAATCTATTCATTAAGTTTTGATTAGAGTTATTAGGGATATAATCAATAAATTATTTTGTAATATCTGTTTCGTTCTATTTTTAACTAAAGAGCGGTTCATTTTTAGCCTCCCCCCCCCCCCCGCCGCCGCCGTGCTCAAAAGACTAAAACTCATGGTCTGCTGGAAAGTATTCTATACTCCACGAGCTCCATACATACATAATACTGTTTGTGTAATACCCCCCCCCCTCATGTTCACCCTCAAAACATTCAGCCCTAAGGACTGTTGTGGTATTTTTTAACAAAAACTGCAAAGTCTTGCCTTCCTGCCAAGTATCCCATACGCCACGGGCTCCTAATCTTACTTTCTATGGTGCCTCCCCTAAAATAATGGTTTATGTGGTATGTTCACTGTTTGTTTTGGAGACTAATATGGAAACGGGAGTTCTGTGGAGGGTATGGAATACACCCCAGGAAAAAAGAACGATTGAGCATGTCTTCCCTACATCATAATGTCATTGTATAGATAATGGGGGTACTCTATACCCCCCAGAACCCCCAGGTGCTATCTTTCACCTCAAGGCATTCAGCCCTAAGGACTTCCTGGCAAGTATTCTATGCTCCCTATGTACTATTTTGTAGTATGTTTTGGGGAAGAATGTGGAACTGGCGTGATGGATCTAGGTGGTATGGAATACCCCCCAGGAAAGGAGAAAAAAGGATTCTATCTTCTCTTCTCTACATCACAATATCATTTTATAGATACTGAGGTTGGGAGGGGGTACCCAGATGTAGAAAATTGAGCTGAATGGTGGAAGCGCAGGAAAAGAGTGTCAGGGGCGTGTAAACGAAATGGCGGATCATTGTGTAAACGCCAAAGGAACATGAATGTAACGGGCGAATGTGTACAAGCAGAGCAGGTTTGAAGAAGAGTGCGCGAGTAGGAGGAATTTGAAGAAAGAAGCGAGAGTGTATCTATGGCCCAAATCAAGACGAGCCTAGGAAGACTATCGGTTATAGGATGCCACATCCCTCCGGACAAAAGAGGGCAGGTGGAACTCAGGAAGCTCCGAGCGAAATAATAGAGTAAAAGAGCGGAAGATACCCGGGCATCATGTTAGGTGACATTAAGGAAATTCTGAATCAGAGATCGACCACATAGTAAGGGCCAAATCCAAATACACAATGGGAGTAGGATTGGACCACAAAATGGTAAGGGTGAAACTGGGGACTGGGGAAAAGAAAAGGGGGGAGTATAGAAAGGAGTAGGACGAGATCAGGAACAAAACGGGGAAAGGGAGACCATCTTGGAACAGGATCGCCGAAGCAGCAGGGATAAACACTTGGGGGAAACCGCCCATGTCACCGAACAGGAAGCAAATCGTGGAACACCACAGCAAAGCACTGAAGAGGTTTGGGCAAAACCCGCACAAACCTGAAGCGAAGAAAGAGCTAAGGAAGGCCAGAGAGGAGAAAAACAGAACCTTTGGAGAGATCAAACAATGCGCCGAGTATGCAGACAACATCGCCAAGCTTAGCCCAATGGAGAAAAATGAGTAAATTGATAAGCACTTAAAAAAAAACAGAAGGAGGGAACCAAAAATATGTACCGATGACAGTATGGGTGAAGGAGGACCAAGAAGCACAGGCCTA
>NW_022170819.1:1570344-1590446 GCF_008802855.1 Photinus pyralis | reverse complement strand
AAATAAATGATCAAAGTATTACATTCACAAAACAAAAATTAATTGTAAAAATTGGAAATATACAATACAAACCCGTTTACACACCACCCAGGAGGTAGAGTTAATGGCGCTTAAAATTAAATATTTACACAAGGTTGTAACTAGAAAAAAATACTGTCGTACTTTAATTTCTAAGTTGTGAATACGTTCCGTGGATTAGGCCTCCTGGGGAGACCACGATAAAAAAACGCACCATTACCTCTACTTCTTGATTGGTGTGAAAACGGGTTTGTATTGTATATTTTCAAGTGTAATTTTTACAATTAATTTTTGTTTTACTGAAGTGTAAGAGAGAGATAGTGCAGGTGTATGACGTCACACTACCGTTTGAAATTACACGGTCTATTTTTTTAAATTTCCTGCCATTGGCTACCATTTTGCCGGTAATTGAAGGGGAATTACATGTGTGTGTGTAATTACTCATTACATATGTTTAATAATACCGCGAATTAAATTAATTGGACCACGAATTAAATTAATCAAACATCGAATCAAACTGATTACGCCCCGGATTATATATTGGATAGTAATCAATTTAATTGATGATGATGGCATGAATTAAATTAAATGTCTTTTCTTGGAACGATCGTAATATCGTCGGGAAGGGGGGGGGGGTGTATTCCATGCCTCTCAGCCCTCACGTTCCCTCGCATAATCAATCAATCGAAACACGACTTTACTCAGATTGTCCCCTAAAAGGACCTTACTCAAATCGACTGAATAACAAATCCCCTTAATTTCCTAGATCAGGGAAAGCCAATATCGAGAAAAATTCTCCAAAACCACTCCCCCTCTGAGTAAAATTTTGAACGCCCACAATGTCAAAATTGGATGAAAAGGATCTGTCAACCTGTAGCAAAGCTGTTCAGATGAACAGCATAAAAAAATGACAAAAAGAAGCTGCTTCAGTACGTTGCCTTGTGGCACTCCATACTCCATAGCAATGCAATCTCGATCAAGCGTAGTTTTCACGAAGATTGGCGATTTGTAGATCTTATTCTTGGAAACAAGTGTCTACTTTCCATTTTATTCAATAATCGATGTATCGTGATTAGTTTTATTGCGAAAAGCTAACAAGGTTAGTGGATCGAATTTCAATTTTGGTAGCGTGGGTGTAACCAAATAAAGTCATCTTTCAAAAGCTACGTCTCACAACTTCGTGCCCACGTCGTGCTAATCTAGATCTCCATAAAAAAAGCCTACAAGAATGTCGGAATGCGAAACGTACGTGCGTAAAAATTCCTACACGAAGCAGTCAAATTTGTAATTCACAACGAAATTACGCAAACAAAAAAAAACACAGCTGTCGATTTCCTTTATGCAAATTTGTATTTTTTGAAGAGTGACTTTAAAACACCCTTTAATTAAACTTTCACACTCTGCGAAATTAACAGTAATTAATCGCCTCTTCTTCATCAGGTCAACGCTCAATCTTCTCGTGTCATGCAACATCTAATCAAAGTTGGGATTTTTAAATTAACCCAAATCTTTCCGCTTTAGATATGGAAGGCGGATTGGACGTTTTTTTAATTCAATTTACGTATTTAGATCGAGTCACGACGTCCGGAAGCCTTACGAGCATCGTGCGCGATAAATTAATGCGATTTATATAGGACAAGCGGCTGAAAGATGAGCAAAACGCAGCCTAACATTTACGTCTTTCACTTCTTTCACCTGATCTTCACTATCACTTCCATTGTAAGTTAATTTTTATTGAAAATCGAATTTAATTCCTTTCTTTTTCTGTTTAAACGCCAGCATATCTTAGTTTTTGACCACAATTTGACTCGGTTTGGCCTTTTTTCTTAAGGAAATTAGTGCACCTCTCCATTATTAGTTCACCATACTCAAATGCTGATCAATTCCGTGAAGCATTTTAGTTTTTAGACAAAGAAATTGAAAGTTTGATCGTTTTCTCAACGAAATTGGTATCTTTCGTGACGCATTTTTTGTTTTTGACAATGGAGATCATAAAGTCTGATCCTTGTCTCTCATGGAAATTAGAATCTGGACGAGCATGTTCCCGAATGCTGAACCACATACTCGGAAATATCACAAAGTCCACAAAAAGTAATATCTTCAGACGATGTTGTTACATTAGTCTACATAACTTTACGATATTAAAATGTATACCAACCTAATTTTAAATAGTTTGTAAAAGATAACAATTTGATAGATATGTGGACTTCCGTCCTCAAACGTATGACAATAACTGACGTAACAACTCCTGTGGTTCTAATCTTTGCAGTAAAAGATTAACGTACACTAAAACCTCGAGCAATAATAAGCTAATAAAGCACTATAAAAAAGATAGCTTGCGGAAATTAGAAACATTACAACTAATTTAGCGTACCGTTTATCTTTTATCATTAAATTACCTGAAAATCGGCCGATTACATAATTCAAACCATTGCTCTTCTAGTATAAAAACAGTCACGTGAATCATCACTGCAAAACTGGCCGGCTGTGAGGTGTACACAAATTATGATATTATATTTTCATCTCTATCTAGGCCATGCGAAACAAAGACATAAGTTTTGCGGCTACCTGCGACTGTTTTTGTACTAGACGACCTATAGTAAATGATTATGCAAAGAGAACTAGGGTAGAAACATCCGACGTAGTTACAAAAACTATTCATTGTGGAGGTGTATGGCAGGAACACATAAAAGTGAAACTACTATCGCTCCGGTGTTATATTCTTCATCACAACGATCCGCTCTAAAAACTCTTACAGTTTTTCAAAATGGACCACTGTACCTTGCTCCTCTAAAGAGCATTCCCTACTCCTCAAGCTTCGGATGTTACGTTCGATAGTTACCTTTTCATAAATGTAGAACCAGGGGGTCAGGTGTATGGAATCCCCCCAGAACCAAGAGAGAGAAAGGTGCAATGTTCATTTCCCTATACCTATCATAAAACTTGCATGTGCTGGGGGAGGGGGGTAGTATGAATTACCCCTTAGATCCCCTGGTTTTACAATTCTCATCTAAATAATCCACTCTTCTTATAGTTTAGTAATGGACCACTGAATCTTGCTCTTCTAAGGAGCATTCCCCACCCCTAGCCCCACCCCTTCAGTTTCGGATGTTAGGTATGTTTGATACTTACCTTCTCAAAAATGTAGCTCGTGGGCATGAAATACTCCCCAGGACCAAGAGAGAGAAAGATTTAGTGTTCATTTCCTTACACCTAAATCTTGCAAGCGCTAAGGGGTATTCCAGACCCCCTCGTGTTACATTATCCATCAAAATGATCCGCCCTAAAAACATTTCTTACAGTTTTCCAAAAAAGATCATTGAATGTTCCTCTTCTAAGGAGCATTCCCGACCCCTTAAGTTTCGGATGTTACGTTTGATACTTACCTTCTCAAAAATGTAGGACCAGGGGGTCTGGTGTATGGAATACCTCCCAGGACCAAGAGAGAGAAAGGTACAATGTTGATTTCCCTATACCTATCATAAAACTTGCATGTGCTGGGTGGGGGGGGGGGGTTAGTATGAAATACCCCCAGACCCCTCGGTATTGCATTCTCTATCAACATGATCCGCCCTCACTGAATCTTGCTTTTCTGAAAAGCAAAGAAAGGTATTCAAATTAATTATAAGAACCAGAAGAAATTGAACGGTGAGAAAATCAAATACTCCAAATTCGGATAAACGAACAAACGGTAGAATTTCGAGCACTTGCACGTGCAGATGTAGTGCAGTATGTTGAAGGATTGAAAGATCCCCCCTCGGATCCCCCCAAAAACTTGTGGCTTAAAGAGTTTGAAGAATCAGAATAATCTCACGATAAAGAATCAGAGAAAAGGGTATTGATTTCGATCGAAAATACCCAAAAACCTATCTGGAGCCATTGGTTCCATTTTTACCACCTGCACTTCACCCCCTCCCCAACTTTTTTCACAGTTTCTACCCCTTTCAGTGGTTGCCTGTAGTGCAAGGAGCGTGCATTATTCCTGTGTTGTTTCCTTTCTATGAGGGTTTGTTTCTTAATATACACTGCCTTTTTTTGAGCCCCGAAAAAAAAATTGTCTCAGGAAAAAAAATTGTCTTATAGAATGTGGCCCGTAGAATCCATAATTTCAAACAGTTCCAAGATTGAGCTACTAGTTCAAAAGTTACAGCCCTTTGAATTTTCTTTCGAAATTGGTTTCTAGTCTATAACTTTTGATTGAGAAGTCTGATCGAAAAAGTACGAATTGTTTTGGATTCTACGCACCAAAATTAATAAGAAAAAGTGTTTTCCCGAGAAATTTTGGTGCAGTCGATTTTTGGTAAAAAAGGAAAGTTATACACTGCCTTCTTTTGAGCCCCGAAAAAAAATTTGTCTCAGATCGACCGGAAAAAGGCATTTTCTTATAGAATGTGGCCTGTAGAATCCATAATTTCAAACAGTTCCAAGATTGGGCTACTAGTTCAAAAGTTACAGCCCTTTGAATTTTCTTTCGAAATTGGTTTCTAGTCCATAACTTTTGATTGAGAAGTCCGATCGAAAAAGTACGAATTGTTTTGGATTCTACGCACCAAAATTAATAAGAAAAAGTGATTTCCCGAGAAATTTTGGTGCATTCGATTTTTGGTAAAATGGAAGGTTATACATTGCCTTTTTTTGAGCCCCGACAAAAAAATTGTCTCAGATCGACCCGGAAAAAAAGTTTCCTTATAGAATGTGGCCTGTAGAATCCATAATTTCAAACAGTTCCAGGATTGGGCTACTAGTTCAAAAGTTACAGCCCTTTGAATTTTCTTTCGAAATTGGTTTGTAGTCCATAACTTTTGATTGAGAAGTCCGATCGAAAAAGTGCGAATTGTTTTGGATTCTACGCATCAAAATTAATAATAAAAAGTGTTTTCCCGAGAAATTTTGGGACAGTCGATTTTTGGTAAAAAAGGAAGGTTATATTGCTTTCGAAAATCGATAAGAGTCATAAAGTGTTTACTTTTCTATAATCTCGCGGGACTTTGCATGGTAATTATCGCTCTATTTAACGTGGAGACATCCACGTTGAGTTTCATCGGTTACGCACCAAATAACCAATCGACTTTAATGAGTAGGTACCTGCCTCTACAGCTAATATTTACATACCTACTTACGTACTTGAAACGAAACGGAATAATTATTCAAACATCTAAAAAAACTCGATTTAATTTCATGTTATTCAATGAGGTTTCTATTTTATTTTCTACATCATTTTATGGTGCGGACGCAATGGAAAATAGTCGCGCTTATATTTTAAATTGCACGTTATCGAATTGTGCCACTTTAAATACCCCTTCGAACCCATAAAAGTTACAACTTGGCTTCTGACCAAGGCCAATGGATTTATAGCTGTAAACAATTTGCACAATAATATTCATTCATATGGATTTTTAAAGGTGTGCGGGAATGTGGGCTGATTGCTTAGTACACGTGAGAGACAAGCATGTGCGTACTTTCACTTGTGTTTACAAACTTCTGCTAAATATAGAAGGCGTCGAAGAAAACGTTGAAGCAACATGGATGGACAAATCAGTTCTCTTTTCACTCCACTTCTTCTGCAACTATTTGGATGTAGGATAGTTTCTACCTTCCTCGCGAGAACCACCTTCTTTTGAATCGAGTATACGGTTTTGAGCACCCTGTTTTTTTAAATCCATTTTAACCACTCCAAAGAAATAATCCAGGGACGAACGGGAAGCTGTGAATTTCAAGAAACCGAATAATCTGAAGAATGCAAAAAATCAAAAAAGTTAAGGGAACTAGAAAAATTAAAAAATCGGGCCACTGGAAAATGGCACTGATTCCAAAAAGTGCAAAATTTTTAAGAATCCGAATTGGAAGCTTAATCATTCTCAGCAAACTGGAGAATCAGATGAACCTGAAAAACCCAAGGCATTTAAAGAATCTGCAATACCTGAAAAAACATTCTGAAGAACCCTGATGAGCAAGGAAGGGGTTCAAACACAGAATAAGAACAATTTTTTCTCCATAACGTAATAAAAAAACTAGTAACCATTTACTTTTGTTTTAGAAGTTCAAAATTTTAAGTGTCAAAAAATTATGTCTTCAACACGCACAGAAACTGCGCAAACCATACTGAACGCCCTGAAAGACATAAGCACGCTGAAGAATTCATCGCACGGCATATCGGAGAGAAACTTGAAAACGATTCTCGTGAAGATATATGACGTTTCAAGCGAGTGTAGGAAACACTTTAAATCCACGCTAAAAAGTGGAATTAAATTTGGAGCGATACGTAAACGCGGAAAGAAGTACTACTTGGGTAACGTTTTCTCTGGTGGCGAGAATAATAATGAGGCACCGTGCCATGAAACGGTCACGATCCCGAGCTACATCTGGTAGGTGTCGGAGATCGAACCCGAAGCTGAAGAAAGGTCCAATGAAATGGCTTTTTTATTGCAAATACTAGTAGTCTAACCATAGCGAATTATGTAATTAAAAGTTTTTTGTTAAATTCTCAAAGAAATTGAACTGTGCGGACTTCGTCCATCTACGACAGAGTAGAACAAATTTCTTGGCCTAATGAAACTAAAAAACGCTGAATCATATAGAGATCTGAATAATTTTTTGAATGTGAAGAAATCATAAAGAATCAAGAATGTTACAAACCCTTCAAGAATGAAGTGCTCTTTTTGTATGATCTTCCAGCTCACTTCATGGCTTCCTAAGATTCTTTGGGACCCTGACGATTCGATGACTCAAACGTCCTTAATTCGCAAGATGAAACAGGGATTTACATACCATTCGTTAAGTCCTGTCAAGTTCTTTGCCAGGGTCACAGCTTTGTCCTAATTTTCAAGATCTAAAGGCCATTGCCATAACATTGCTAACTATGACCTTTAAGAATACAGGCTGTTTCACGTAAACCATTGCCTAAGGTACTCATTGAAAATGTGCATACCAACATAGTTTTTCCTAATTTATCGAAAGAAAACACTATCATGTGTGGATAGCACCTTTCTTATATTAAGTAGAACACCCTGTATTTTATTGCATTTTCGAAATCTACATGAAAATCTTCGTCGTTTGATACCACATTTCCCTATACCCAGCATCAAAGGATTTCAAGTTATTCAAGATTTTTAAAATTTTTTGAAATTTGACTCCGTTGACTTGAATTTCAAAAACTCTTCCAAAACCAACAATACTCATTTAAAGTTTGGTCGCCCCTCTACAGGGTGGTTTAAAACTAATGGTCAATTCATTGAATATAGCTTCAAACCTTATTGTGCCTATATTTTCAAGTGGATGACAGTGACTCATACCACAATTTTAATAATTCTCCAGTTATTGCCTTCTTAATATTTTGAATCTCTGATTTAAGAATCTTTAATGCAACCGACAATAAAATCTGTCGGTAATCTTTAACGAACTTTTGAAGAATACTTGAAGGACCTACGCGTGAAGATGCAGTCCCATTCTAAAACTGAGTAACTCAAAATCGGGAAAGCACAAAACTACTGTATACTGAAATAGCCTGATATATCGATAAGGGTACTTCATCTCCACGGACCGTAATATTTCATCACTACTACAGGATCTACAAGAGCTAAAGGCCATTCGTTAACATTTTAGTAATACTGGGGGTATGGCAGCCCCCAAGAACCCTGCTCCCGGTACGTACTCCCTCAAAACATTCAGCCCTAAGGCCTATTGTGGTGTTTTCTCACAAAAGACTACAAAATCTTGGCTTCCGGGCAAGTATTCTATACTCCTACTGTTACTGTTTATGGTCCCTGGACCTTGACATACATTATAATGTTTTTATAATACCTGGGGGAGGGGGGTATTCCATAATAATAATAACAATAATCTTTAATTCGGAAAATTGTAAATAACAATTACAAATCACAAACATAACATGTATACGGGGTGCCAATTTTGCAGTCGGCCATATTTTCCAAGCTAAAGATGATATTGAAAATCGCGCAAAACCGTTTCGGAGGTATCGAGGGGAACCAGAATGACGCTATGAGTGACAACCCCCATTAACCCCACAGCCCCCCCATTTCAAAAATCCTAAATGACAACCCCATACTTGTGACACATCGTTGGAAAGCTACTGAAAAATGCTTTCCAGTGGTACCCATAAAGTCAATATTCATTAAAGACAAGTCAACAAAAATTAAAAAAAGTTCTTGACCAAATTGCCATAAATCCCTCAATGTCAACATTTAGTTTTTTTTTTGTTAATTATTAAATGTTTGTTAAATTGTCTTAATAAATATTGACTTCATTGGTACCACTGGAAAGCATTTTTCAGTAGCTTTCCAACGATGTGTCACAAGTATGGGGTTGCCATTTAAGATTTTTGAATAGGGGGGGCTGTGGGGTTAATGGTGGTGGGGAGTTGTCACTCATAACGTCATTCTGGTTCCCCCTCGATACCCCCGAAACGGTTTTGCGCGATTTTCAATATCTTCTTTAGTATGGAAAATATGGCCGACTGCAAGTTTTAAAATTGACACCCTGTATGTATATATGGTCAACATAAAATTTGTGGACGGATAAACAATCTATTCATTAAGTTTTGATTAGAGTTATTAGGGATATAATCGTTCTATTTTTAACTAAAGAGCGGTTCATTTTTTTAGCCCCCCCCCCCCCCCCCCGCCCGCCGTGCTCAAAAAGACTACAAACTCATGGTCTGCTGGAAAGTATTCTATACTCCACGAGCTCCATACATAATAATACTGTTTGTGTAATACCCCCCCCCCTCATGTTCACCCTCAAAACATTCAGCCCTAAGGACTGTTGTGGTATTTTTTAACAAAAACTGCAAAGTCTTGCCTTCCTGCCAAGTATCCCATACGCCACGGGCTCCTAATCTTACTTTCTATGGTGCCTCCCCTAAAATAATGGTTTATGTGGTATGTTCACTGTTTGTTTTGGAGACTAATATGGAAACGGGAGTTCTGTGGAGGGTATGGAATACACCCCAGGAAAAAAGAACGATTGAGCATGTCTTCCCTACATCATAATGTCATTGTATAGATAATGGGGGTACTCTATACCCCCCAGAACCCCCAGGTGCTATCTTTCACCTCAAGGCATTCAGCCCTAAGGACTTCCTGGCAAGTATTCTATGCTCCCTATGTACTATTTTGTAGTATGTTTTGGGGAAGAATGTGGAACTGGCGTGATGGATCTAGGTGGTATGGAATACCCCCCAGGAAAGGAGAAAAAAGGATTCTATCTTCTCTTCTCTACATCACAATATCATTTTATAGATACTGAGGTTGGGAGGGGGTACCCAGATGTAGAAAATTGAGCTGAATGGTGGAAGCGCAGGAAAAGAGTGTCAGGGGCGTGTAAACGAAATGGCGGATCATTGTGTAAACGCCAAAGGAACATGAATGTAACGGGCGAATGTGTACAAGCAGAGCAGGTTTGAAGAAGAGTGCGCGAGTAGGAGGAATTTGAAGAAAGAAGCGAGAGTGTATCTATGGCCCAAATCAAGACGAGCCTAGGAAGACTATCGGTTATAGGATGCCACATCCCTCCGGACAAAAGAGGGCAGGTGGAACTCAGGAAGCTCCGAGCGAAATAATAGAGTAAAAGAGCGGAAGATACCCGGGCATCATGTTAGGTGACATTAAGGAAATTCTGAATCAGAGATCGACCACATAGTAAGGGCCAAATCCAAATACACAATGGGAGTAGGATTGGACCACAAAATGGTAAGGGTGAAACTGGGGACTGGGGAAAAGAAAAGGGGGGAGTATAGAAAGGAGTAGGACGAGATCAGGAACAAAACGGGGAAAGGGAGACCATCTTGGAACAGGATCGCCGAAGCAGCAGGGATAAACACTTGGGGGAAACCGCCCATGTCACCGAACAGGAAGCAAATCGTGGAACACCACAGCAAAGCACTGAAGAGGTTTGGGCAAAACCCGCACAAACCTGAAGCGAAGAAAGAGCTAAGGAAGGCCAGAGAGGAGAAAAACAGAACCTTTGGAGAGATCAAACAATGCGCCGAGTATGCAGACAACATCGCCAAGCTTAGCCCAATGGAGAAAAATGAGTAAATTGATAAGCACTTAAAAAAAAACAGAAGGAGGGAACCAAAAATATGTACCGATGACAGTATGGGTGAAGGAGGACCAAGAAGCACAGGCTCTAGGTAATGGAGGAGAAGATTACTGGGCACTCCCCCCTCTCGCCCCTATGGAAAAGATGATGGAGATATTACGAATACTGAAAAAGGGGATAATGCCAGGGCAGGATAGGACCCAGGTCGGATTGCTACAATACAAAGCAGGATGGCTAATAAAGAACCTACATGAATTAATTCAGGAGATATGGAGTAAGAACTTGGTCCCTAAGGAATGGCAGCAGATAGTGCAGATCCTCATCCCAAAAGTTAAGTCACCATAAGGAAGCAACTTACCTACTACAATGCCTAGAGGGGCACCATCCAAGACACCAGTATACCAAGCACGTTTCAGATCAACAGACGACCATATTCACGACCAGGAAGATTCTAGATGAACCCTGGAGGGAGGAACCAAAATATGGCTTCTAGCAATAGACCTGGTGAAGGCCTTCGACCAAGTGAAGCACGAAGCAATAGCCACTTCTCCGACGCAGCTGGGACTGCCCAAATTTCTAACTAATATAATTATAAACGTGTGCCTAGGGGAGTATACTAGTATACAATGGTTTGGGGAGAAAACCGAGCACCAATTGAAAACAAGGTTGTCCACTCACCCTAAAGGCTCATCGCCATAGCCAAGATAGAAGAGCACTTCGTCAAAATCGGCGAGGCATACCTAGAATAAACAACGAAAAGAGATACATGATTATAAGAGAGAGACCCAGGAAGAAATACCCAATACAACACCACTATCGACCAAACGGTGGCGGCCTAGGGGATTCCCATAGGGAAATGGGAAGAGTGGAACAGAGACAAACACTAAATGAAGAAAGAAAGCAAGCAGACGAGTACTGGAGCTGGAGGAAGAATCAGACATAAACACAAGCGGCCAAGAGGTAGAGGAGGCGGAGATAGATAGGGAGGCAGAGAGAGGACAACAATAAGGAAGGGAGAAAAGATCGGAAACTAATGGAACACCGCGCCGAGGGAGAGGCTATCACAAGGAAGCAGACCTTCCTCTAATGCAGATATTCCAGTGACGAAGCTGAGGCCATACCTTTTCGGATCTCGGGCAACGCCCAGTTACTCCCCCCCTCCCAACAGACGTTACGGAGATGCACTCCCGATAGTTCCTACCAGGGACACATCTCCACATGTCCATGAACTAGGCAGGCCTACTGCAGCAGACCATGGTTCTGCTTACTCATATCGTTAGTGTTCCGTTAGTGTACGTTAGTGCCGCTGAAGAAATCGTCAGTGCACAAAAGGAAACTTACTATTTTTAAAAAAATATTTGTGGGCCTGCGAGCAAATCGATTCAATCTTTACACTAGTTAAACTAGCAGCGTTAGTGCTCGTTAGTGCCGCCAATATAAACGTTAGTGCTCAACGTGTAACAGCTCAAAACGTTGTAAAAAGGGGTCTGCTAACTTCATGCAGCAGACCCACATTTGTCAAATTGGCTCTGTCCTAATGCGAATTTGAAGCGGTTCGTTAGTGCTCGTTAGTGCTTCAAATCCGAACGTTAGTGCGGCAAGGAATCCGCGTCAAAAAGGTACCAAACCACCTCAAAATTAAATTTGAGTTATTGGGACCTGCCAACTTTATGCCAGTAGACCAACGAACGAAATCCCTTTGATTTTCTACTTTAATCGACCGATAAGTATTAGTGCTCGTTAGTGCCGCCAATATAAATGTTAGTGCTCAAAGTGTACCAGCTCAAAACGTTGTAAAAAGGGGTCTGGTATTTCATGCAGCAGACGCACATTTGTCAAACTGGCCCTGTCCTAATGCGAATTTGAAGCGGCTCGGTAGTGCTTCACATTCGAACGTTAGTGCTGCAAGGCATCCGCATCAAAAAGGTACCAAACCACCTCAAAAGTAAACGTGACTTATTGGGACCTGCCAACTTCACGGCGGTAGCCCAACAAACGAAATCCGCTTGGTTTTCTACTTCAATCGATCAATCAGTATTAGTGATCGTTAGTGTCGCAAAAAAAAAGTTAGTGCCCAAAGCGCAAGAGCTCAAACGTGAAATTATGAGTTTGCTAAATTCATGCAGCAAGCCCACATTTATTAAAGTGGCTCTGTCTTAATGCGAATCTGAAGCTCCTCGTTAGTGCTCGTTAGGACTTCACTTGTAAACGTCAGAAATAGAAACTAGAGCTAATAAAGACATCACTAATTTAATCGTTATATAGTTTTTCACAAAGCAAACAAAATTTTCACTGCGCTTTGAGCACTAACGCTTTTTTTTGCGACACTAACGATCACTAATACTGATTGATCGATTAAAGTAGAAAACCAAACGGATTTCGTTTGTTGGTATACCGGCGTGAAGTTGGCAGGTTCCAATAAGCCACGTTTAATTTTGAGGTGGTTTGGTACCTTTTTGGTGAGGATCTCTTGCAGCACTAACGTTCGAATGTGAAGCCGCTTTAAATTCGCATTAGGACAGGGCCAAATTGACAAATGTGCGTCTGCTGCATGAAGTTAGCAGACCCACAAATATTTTTTAAAAATAGTGTTTCCTTTTGTGCACTAACGATTTCTTCAGTGGCACTAACGTGCACTAACGGAACACTAACGATATGAGTAAGCAGAACCATGGTCTGCTGTAGTAGGTCTGCCTAGTTCATGGACATCATCTCCACGACAGTTGACTTCATTCGGGGAGAGGTGGCTACGCTAGGCATATGCCCAAAGTATCAAGTATGAAGAACATCTGGCGTCGGCAGATCGTCGCGCGACTCGGGCATTCTCTATATGTATACAGGGCTATTTATTAAGAAGTAGACAGGGATTTACGTGTATTGGTTTTCCCTATGTCTACTTTTACATGAAAACATCTCTTCTGAAGGGCGCCTAATTTTGTGCAACCAAAATAACTTCTTAAAACAATTGTCATTTTAAGTCATTGTAAGAGATTAAGGTAAAGCAACAATTTTCAAACTAATTATATGACAACCACATGTTTATTTGTTTCAAGTTTTGAATGCCTAAAATTAGGCGCCCCTCAGAAGAGATTTTTTCATTTAAAAGTAGACATAGGGAAAAACAATACGTAAATCCCTATGTCTACTTCTTAATAATAATCACTGTATATAAAAGTGTACTTGATTTTCTAACAGTTTTCTTTATAGTAACAAATGAATAGGTATTTAGTACAAATTGTTGGTAATGGGAAACGCCTTTGGAAAAACATGCCCTAGCACACTTTACCTAACAACTTTTTAAACACGGAACGTTAGTGTGGGCACGAATTACAAAAATTTCTGAACCGTCCTATTCACAATCAGTTTTCAACTCCAAGGTAGTTTCCCACGTTTAAGTAGGCAATTAAAAGTAAGTGCCTTTTGCTTCTGAAGCGCAATATATCTACAGATTAGCAAAAATATCTGATACTGATCTTTGGAGAATAAGTCAAGCGTAACTATTGTCACCTTATACTTAATCATCTCCAGAGAGAAAATGTAGTAAATTGCCTCTTAAAATGCTTTGCAAACAGTTCCATTTTCATTGTACATACACTCGAATAAAAGATAAGTAGTTAATTTAAACAATTAAGTATCAAACGATAAAAATATCCTTGAGTATTTATAACTAATAATGGCACAAGTGTGAAAGGTCAATAAGTGGAACTTATTGAAGTATGAAAACGACTTTCCTTGAAGACCGTGACCTTAAGAATGAATGGTAAACAAGTAATTTGCGTCCCAACCGTATGCCATTCCATTAATATTCATTTTTGAAAGAAAAAGTGAACGAAAGTCAATTACTCTACCTTCACTTTCAAGGCAGATTAACACTGGCACAGTTTCAGGGTGCAAGGTGAGGAAAATCAATTGAGGGAACTCTGCAAAAAGGTGTTCTCAGCAACCCTCAGTTGGAAAGTATGAGAAATTTTAAAGAATGAAGGTTTATTGCACTATATGCACGTGTTACGTAATGCGTTTCCTTTTTCAGATACAACACAAATAAGGACAACTACCTCAGCCTCTCCGAGCTGAAAAGGATGATGGAGGAGCTGGGAGCACCGCAAACGCACATCGCCCTAAAGGGGATGATCGCCGAGGTCGACGAAGACGGCGACGGACGTTTGGCGTTTCGAGAATTCCTGCTGGTGTATCGTAAGGCGAAGGCCGGCGAACTCGACGCTAATTCCGGTCTCGGGCAGTTGGCCAAGCTGACCGAAATTAACGTCGATCAGGTCGGCGTCAATGGAGCGAAGGAATTTTTCGAGGCTAAGGTATTCCACGCACGCTACTCGCTAACAATGCTAATGTAACGTTACGTTGACATGATCGAAAGTTTGTGGTGAAACTCATTCGGCTAATGACTACAAATTAGCTAATGATGTGAGAGTTTCTTGGTGAATCAAAAAAAATTGATAATAATTTATTAGTCCTTACAATTTTGATCATTATTGATTAAACAATTGGAAATGTTCCTCTTCGGCGCGGATCTTGTTGTTGTTTGATGAAATTCAATTCTTGAAACTCGAGCTACTGCGTTAGGACGTTTCCTCCAACTGTTTCAGGGCATAAATAACTATTGTGTTCATTTTCTCAGAATTCACGTAGCACTAAATGAACTATCAATTAGTCGCTCTTGAATAGAAGTTCTAGCACACTATCCTAATCTACGCCCGAAACTAAAAAAATATATTGAGACTAATGGGGTTAATAAAATGGTGAAAGATAAAAATGACAGCCACCTTTAATTATAAGACAAGGATGATTAAGGTTAACTAACGATCATGGAAGATAATGAAAGCTCTCCTTGGCGTTGACAGCTATCTTCCATCTGATATACCACTCTTGTCGTCCAGAGCTGTCTGGAGTCTCCTATAGATGGCCGCTGGTTTCCACGATCTTGCCTGGATGGCGACGATGTCTGTAATTTCCCGCATGTAGAAAGAACACGGCGAAACCAGTGATCCCTGGGCCACTCCGGCTCTTGCTTTGCACTCTCGTGACCTGCACCCCTCGAAACGGACGCGAAAGCATCTGCCTTGTGACTAAGGGGAGGCCGGACTCTAGGATCTTCCGCAGCAACCCGTTTTGCCAAACCTGGTCAATCGCCTTAGGGACGTCCAAACAGACCCGCCCGGTGGACTGATTGCGTATTCTACCACTCTGAGCACTTGGTGGACCGTAGAGTCACCGTTCCGCAATCCGATTTTTTCGTACTGATTGGTCTCTCCTCTGATTGGTCCTACAGTCTTTTCAGGATTCCGGTACTTTGGCGATCGTTGAACGCCCTGTTCCCGATACCGTCCGGTCCTGGCGCCTTCCTTGGGTTTGTTCTTTTGATGACCCTGCTGTTGACTGGGTCGATCAAGTCCAAGTCTGCGTTTTCGTAGTTGGAAGAGAACAGAGAAATCGCCCGTATACACCAGTCCACCGACTCCGTGCACCTCGAACGATCTCGGTAGGGTGCTGCGCAGCGCCCTTGCCATCTTTCAGAGAGAACATCCTCCTCGCTCAAGAATCGCAGGCCGTTTTCCCAGGACTCTTTTTATAAGCCGCGCCGTGAAAGACTTTCTTTATCTCCTCACAGGACCCTGATGATGCGCACTCATCCCTAGCTTCGTGTAAACGATAATTTACCACACTGGAGTCTAGCTATTGGCCTATACTTACTACCCTCCTGAAAACGCGGTATTAGGAAAACCTCACACATAACACGAAGAACTTCTATTTCCATTCACAAATGCAATAAACTTTAAGAAATTGTTGTAGCGATCCCTCCTTCGAACTCTGGCACTCAAATCTGTCTGCCAATTCTAATAAAAATGGCCCTTCCTCCAGCTGTGCTTTGCACGGACCGACTATAGAATCTCGGCTGAGACTGTTTCTTCGATTTGAAATTGACCTTTCCCTCTGCGGCACGGCTGTAGAATCGTAGCTGAGTTACGCCGTGGAGATTTTCAACTTTCTTCTTCTCTTTCTTTGGAAATGCTACGAAATTTTTTGCCCCCGTCATGACGGTAGCCTAATAGCGTAGTTTCTCTCTTCGTGATCCACCGACTAGACGGTTTAACTTGAAAAATGCACAACGCGTCTGTAAAACGACCAGCGCAGACGCATGCTGTTCTCCCACTATTTACACTCATATTTATAGGTATCGCCGTTGTAAATTCTGATCGTCGAGTAGTCAGTTGTGCGTCGAAGTGGAAACAGCTAGACAGCATTTTTCTTAGTGCGCTCTCCGAGCTAGTTTAGACGAGTCTAAGTGAAGCCCAGTGGGAAGACTGAAGATTTTTTTTATTTCGAAGACGACATCATCAGTTCTCTAACTAATGAGAACTCGCTTCTTAAGGGAGAGCTCGAAATTCTTAAAATGCAATTTGAAGCTTTTAATGGAAATTATCAATCATTGGAAGCAAATTACAAGGAAGTTGTGAGAACACACAATCTACTAAACTCCAACAGGAGAACTCTGAAGAGAAAAAAAGCCAGAAGACGACGATCGTAAGAACTCCGGTACCTGAGGGTAACCAGAACGCCTCTCAGATTTAACAAACACAATGCGTCAGAACCAGCCATTGGATCTACTAGGGGGCCAACAAAAAATTTCCGACACCCAACCTCTTTGACCTCTGCCCATCTCCCAATCACAATGGCAATGTAGCAGACGCCCCACAGGATACTTACCTTAACTGCAACACAAATTGGGACTTTTTTACCAAAAACTTACGTTGCACTGGACCAATCCAAGGCATCGAAGGGGTAATTACAAGCACACCGCAGAAATACCCCCTCAACCTCTCCCCAAAAATCAAGGATCTAATCAGATATAAGAATAGGTCACTCTGAAGGGCCAGATTCAGGCTAGCCCCCCGACGACTTAGAAAAGTCAATCGACTCGAATCGCGGGGGGGGGGGGGGGGGGTTAAAAATTAATCTCAATTTATTCTAATTAAACGACAGGCACCGTTTTCTAACAACTACCGCTCTTCTTTTTGTCCTCTTATCAAAGTACGTGGTGGTGGGGGAGTGTGTGTGGTGGTTTGGGGGGGGGGGGGAATAATGAAAGGATAACCTTCATGGTACTCTAATGAAAGGTCTCAACGAAAGGAATTAATTTCTACCAACCATAGCCCTCCTCCTCGACCTCTTATCGTCATCGGGTATATGGATTGTCGGAAGAGGGTACTCACAAAGGACGATCGAAGCGTCTGCAAGAAATATCCACTGGCAAAAGCTATTTCGGTTAAAAAAATGCGCTTTATCTGCACAGGAGTTGTTCACAATTTATACTTGTTGCAGTTCCCGCTTCTCCCGTCGAAGCAATACTTTTTGAACTATAATAATAATAATAATGCTCTTTATTTTGCAAACAATGCTAACATTATTCATTTTCCTCATCAATAATGCCCATTTTCTCAACGTTTTTCACGCGATCCGTTTGCTACTTAAATTCCAATTAATTATCTACCAATTTCATATCGCCAGTCAATGACCCGCAATTGCAAAATAAGTTTACATGATCGACAAGTTGTGATTGCAATTGTAACAAAAATTATTATGATTCATCGAAGAGTGAATCACTTCGTACGTTACTCACATTTGCATTTCCATCAACATTCGTGTCAACGTTAATGCACCTGGTTTGGCAAATTGACCAGCGGTAATTGCCCACTTAATTAACGCTTCCACCATCAAGGTTGTAACAGCAGTTAAAAATAACAACAAAATAAATCTCAATTACTTATTACTAATTGCGGTGAGATGTCCCAGAGTTATAATAAACATTAATTAAACGGTTAAGTAACTTCCATCATGATGACAGTGTATGTGCCAATATTAATTACACATAACGAAATTTTGTTGATGGCCATGTGGTATTAATTTAATCCCGTTGACAATTTGGGCCAGAGCAATAAATTTCATTAAGCTTCGTGCCAAATAATTAAATCGTTTTTATTGTTTTAGATTGAGGAATTATCGAAGAAAAGTAAGTTCGAGCACGAAATTCGCCAAGAACAGGAAGAAAGGAAGCGAATGGAGGAAGAGAAGGCGATTAGAAGACAGCAGTTCCTGGAGAAAGCTGCCTTTTTTAAATAATTGTGATTGTTAATATATTGTGATTTTAATTTTTATGTATAATGTACTTATATACTGTTGTATATGTAAAATACTCTTCTTAGTGCTTAAGCTAGCTGAAGCTTATTATTTTTAAGGACACTGCCTGTAATGTGAACAACAGTCATGAAATGAATTAATATGTAATTTAAAGCGATGCCATCCTTTTCAGCCAAGAGAATTAGCGTGAAAGTAATTGCAGTATAGGTGAAAGAATCCTCTCATGCTTCTCCCTACAACCACATATTTAAAATCCTCTTAGTCCAGGAACCAGCCGTGAAAACCCCTCCCGACCTTAAAAAGAAACGTTCCCTATTGAGGCCAAACCCATTGGATTAAGACATTGTGACCATACGCATTCGGCCATTTTGTCGAGATGAATGTGCTTGTTTGGATTTGGCAAAATGGCGTACTTTGTAGAAGAAATAACCCTGATCACTTTTTGAATCCATAATTTTTTAATGGAAACTCATTCTTTCTTTAATGTGTACATCATTAAATAATTGAACATACAATAATACAAATTAGGGGAGTGAGACTAAGTTTTTGGGAAGGGTGAAAATGGTATTACGGCTTTCTTTCCAGTCAATCTCCAAGTAACCGAAAAAATCGCGGAAAACTGTGTTTTTTGTTTTTTATTGTTCATTTCCGCAAAAAATGATACTCTTTTAACGAGACTTGACGGTTGGAATATACTTTTTTATAATATAAATTACTACACTTTTTTTTATTCCTTTTTTTTTGGCAAAAAACTTTTAAATGAAAATTGTCTTTCAGAGATTTATCGTAGGGAATTCTATTTGGTGTCATTTTCTTTGTTTTTCTCTATACTTTTTGATGAAATAAAAAAATTATAATCCCTTTAAGAAGCTCAAAAAACGAAAAACCTCCAAATACAACTTCAGTAACATTGAATTTTCTAGTAGATGTTGATAGTTTGTTTAAATTAAAAAAAACTGAAAAATCACCACGTTAGTATAACACAGTCGGTGATGGCGCTCAGATGTCGCCTACCCCACATCATGTAGCCCCGTCCCTACAGTTGTAGGCAGACACTCCTTGTCTTTTCACAAGCGTTCTTCTACGGGCGCGCATATGCTGCCAGCCAGCCGGCAGGCCGGCAAAAGTGAGATTAAACGCTAGCCTTTTACAAATAAATTTGCAAAAATTCGCAAAAAATTGTTATTTTTTAAATGAAGCTCTATTATGAGACCTAAATGTTTATGATAGTACCATAAAGAAAGAAAGTGTTTGTTCAAATACAGAAATAATTGGATCTTTTGTATATTTCACGTAGAATTAAAAACCAATTTCGAAAAAAAATTCAAAGGGCTGTAACTTGTGAACTAGTAGCCCAATCTTGGAACTGTTTGAAATTATGATTCTACAGGCCACATTCTATAAGAAAACTTCTTTTCCGGGTCGATCTGAGACAATTTTTTTTTCGGGGCTCAAAAAAAGGCAGTGTATAACCTTCCTTTTTTACCAAAAATCGACTACACCAAAATTTCCCGGGAAAACACTTTTTCTTATTAATTTTGGTGCGTAGAATCCAAAACAATTCGTACTTTTTCGATCAGACTTCTCAATCAAAAGTTATAGACTAGAAACCAATTTCGAAAGAAAATTCAAAGGGCTCTAACTTTTGAACTAGAAGCCCAATCTTGAACTGTTTGAAATTATGGATTCTACAGGCCACATTCTGTAAGAAAATTTTTTTTCCGGGTCGATCTGAGAAAATTTTTTTTTCGGGGCTCAAAAAAAGGCAGTGTATAACCTTCCTTTTATACCAAAAACCGACTGCACCAAAATTTCTCGGGAAAACACTTTTTCTTATTAATTTTGGTGCGTAGAATCCAAAACAATTCGTA
>NW_022170819.1:1568270-1570244 GCF_008802855.1 Photinus pyralis | reverse complement strand
CCTCAAATATTATAATTTTCATGATCGATTATGATTCAAAGGGTCACTAGGAACCCAAAAAATTCGCGAGCCAAAAATACTCCTCGTGGTTTTTCAACCACGTAATTTTTTAAGAAAATTCGATTTTATTTAATAAAGTCACGTCCTTTGGAAGTGTGTACCTTTTAGTGCACCTCAAATATTATAATTTTCATGATCGATTATGATTCAAAGGGTCACTAGGAACCCTAAAAATTCGCGAGACAAAGATACTCCTCATGGTTTTTCAACCACGTAATTTTTTAAGAAAATTCGAATTCATTTAATAAAGTCACGTCCTTTGGAAGTGTGTACCTTTTAGTGCGCCTCAAATATTATAATTTTCATGATCGATTATGATTCAAAGGGTCACTAGGAACCCTAAAAATTCGCGAGCCAAAAATACTCCTCGTGGTTTTTCAACCACGTAATTTTTTAAGAAAATTCGATTTTATTTAATAAAGTCACGTCCTTTGGAAGTGTGTTACTTCTAGTGCGCCTCAAATATTATAATTTTCATGATCGATTATGATTCAAAGGGTCACTAGGAACCCTAAAAATTCGCGAGCCAAAAATACTCCTCGTGGTTTTTCAACCACGTAATTTTTTAAGAAAATTCGAATTCATTTAATAAAGTCACCTCCTTTGGAAGTGTGTACTTCTCGTGCGCCTCAAATACTTTTATTTCAATGATCGATTATGATTCAAAGGGTCACTAGGAACCCTAAAAATTCGCGAGACAAATATACTCCTCGTGGCTTTTCAACCACGTAATTATTTAGGAATATTCGATTTTATTTAATAAAGTCATATCCTTTGGAAGTGTGTAGCTTCTCGTGCGCCTCAAATACTTTTATTTTAATGATCGATTATGATTCAAAGGGTCACTAGGAACCCTAAAAATTCGCGAGTCAAATATACTCCTCGTGGTTTTTCGACCACGTAATTATTTAGGAAAATTCGATTTTACTTAATGAAGTCACGTCCTTTGGAAGTGTGTAACTTCTCGTGCGCCTCAAATACTTTTATTCCAATGATCGATTATGATTCAAAGGGTCACTAGGAACCCTAAAAATTCGCGAGACAAATATACTCCTCGTGGTTTTTCAACCACGTAATTTTTTAGGAAAATTCGATTTTATTTAAAAAAGTCACGTCCTTTGGAAGTGTGTAGCTTCTCGTGCGCTTCAAATACTTTTATTTCAATGATCGATTATGATTGAAAGGGTCACTAGGAACCCTACAAATTCGCGAGACAAATATACTCCTCGTGGTTTTTCAACCACGTAATTATTTAGGAAAATTTGATTTTATTTAATAAAGTCAGTCCTTTGGAAGTGTGTAACTTCTCGTGCGCCTCAAATACTTTTATTTCAATGATCGATTATGATTCAAAGGGTCACTAGGAACCCTAAAAATTCGCGAGCCAAAAATACTCCTCGTGGATTTTCAACCACGTAATTATTTAGGAATATTCGATTTTATTTAATAAAGTCATATCCTTTGGAAGTGTGTAGCTTCTCGTGCGCCTCAAATAATTTTATTCCAATGATCGATTATGATTGAAAGGGTCACTAGGAACCCTACAAATTCGCGAGACAAATATACCCCTCGTGGTTTTTCAACCACGTAATTATTTAGGAAAATTCGATTTTACTTAATAAAGTCAGTCCTTTGGAAGTGTGTAGCTTCTCGTGCGCCTCAAATACTTTTATTCCAATGATCGATTATGATTCAAATGGTCACTAAGAACCCTACAAATTCGCGAGCCAAAAAAACTCCTCGTGGATTTTCAACCACGTAATTATTTAGGAATATTCGATTTTATTTAATAAAGTCATATCCTTTGGAAGTGTGTAGCTTCTCGTGCGCCTCAAATAATTTTATTCCAATGATCGATTATGATTCAAAGGGTCACTAGGAACCCTAAAAATTCGCGAGGCAAATATACTCCTC
>NW_022170819.1:1533208-1568170 GCF_008802855.1 Photinus pyralis | reverse complement strand
CCCCCCCACTTTTTGAAAATTTGTCACGGCTTAACTGTAATGGCGCTAGCTTTAATTCAAGTGGCGCAATTGAGCGCATAACCAAATGTATCAGGTGACCTAGTTACAAGGGACAAAATACGTACTGGGGGGGGGCTACGTTCACTTGACCCCCCCCCCCCCCAATGTTTTTTCGGATTTCTAAAAAACGATAATGGCGCAGTGGCGCATAAGGAGCGCATTCATTTTAAAATAATACGACTATCAAATCTAACAGTGGGGGGGCCAAGTTAACGGACCCGAATCAAAGAATATTATCGTTGCTGGAATTTAACCAGCGAGCAGATGCGTCCGAACGCCCTTTTTGTGGAGATCTCTTAGCCCAGGAAAGGGGTCGACTAAGACACCGGGGGAGACTTAGCTCCCAGGATCACACAGCTTATTGGCTTCATCACCGACCGTTACGCACCCCCTGAATTATCGAACATGTGAAGCTCCACATCGATATCAAGGATCATCATTGGAGGGGCTTAATCTATTTGCGATTTTGGACGAGTAACTATTTGTTAATGTCAAAATAAACATTGTGTAAATCACTTGTATTACTATCTTGTCCCCTTCTATCGTTTTCTGTGTTTTAAATTCATAATTCCCCAAAGCGTTTCCGTTCGAGATTTTCATTCATCATGTATTTTTGCCAAATTAGGCATTGGGCCCGGTTCATGAATTTGTTGGTAATTAATCGGGGGCGCCCTCGAGTGAATTTTGGCAGTCTTCCGCTTTTTTGCCCATAATCGTGCAGCGAAGGTTTTTTGAACTCGCGTTGGATCCGCCGTCTTCGTCGCGCCTCGTCTAACGTGTTAACGTCTTTCCGCGGATAGAATTTATATATAGAGGCATTCTGTAGTGCCGAATCATGGTTTGGTGTCTGTTTTTAGAGGAGTGACTCACGTAAACGAAATTAGTTCAGTTTGTTTAGTTGCGGTGGGGTGCGCTTTTATGTTTTTTAGTGTACAAACAGATCCGTATTGTACCAATTTCGAGATGGATTTCTCAGAGAAGCTCTCCGCGAAAAGTTCGTCCGTCCGCGAAATTTGCCTCCCCAAAAACGCGGGGTACGGATCTGCGCGCCGATTCTTGTAAGAGGTAATTGGTGGAAAATGCGCGAAGGTTTTTTGAACTTTTCGCCGGTGAAAAGATTTCGATTTTCGTATTTTAGTCGCGCTTTTTTTTTAATTCGTCTCGCAGCTGCAGGACGTAAATCTTTTACGCATGTCCGGAGAGGTCTCCACGAGAGCGTGTGTTTTCCTCTAAGATTTTCAGTTATCGCATCCGTCTTCTTCGGGCTCGGTTTTGTTTTGGAAACCCCCTGGTGCGTCTCGGCCGATTTTTGGAACACCCCGCACGTTCGCGCCCCGACGTTTTTGGCGATAATGACATAATTCGAAAAAATTACAATGTGCGATTGTCCAACTGCTGGTGTTATTACAACCCACGAAACTCGCAAGAGTTGGATTATTTTTAACGAAAATACTACACATATCGGTGGGTATTCTTGTTTCTTGCAGAAGCTATTAATAAATTCGCTCGTTAATCTTCCCAATGTTTGTCTTCCTTATTATGTCACGCGGTCTTAGCGGATTTGGAAATTTGTTCCTTAAAGTAAATACGGAAGAGCGAGCGATTAAAATGCCGTTTTGGTAATTCGCCAAGTTGATCTCTTTCCTTGATGTATGTTTTATTATGTTTATATTTTTTCCCTCCCGATTCGCTTCCTTCTACCAAAATATTCGTGTGTCAGCTCTTTGTTCCGGTGGATGTTTACTGTTGGAGTACGTTGTACTCAATTACTTTAAATAATTGAAGTATTTTTAAATGTGAAAGCTTTAAAAACAAAAAAGTTATTCATTCATTCTTTACGCTTGAATCACCCAATTTCCTCGTGCCCCAAGGAGTTTTGCCTAATCTTTACTATCTTTGGAACATGTTTCAAGTGAATCACAACTTGGTAAGCTATTCACTATGACATTTTGGCACGAAGTGGAAGGTTATAATGAGGCTTACAAGTTTGTCGACAAGCTTAACAAATGTGCTACTTTTTACGGGGTGAGTCACATGTCTTGCGTAAATCTCATGGCGTTTGTGTCCAGTTTCGAGTAGAACTCAGCCACCAAAGCACTTTCAGTGGTATCACGTGCTAAAAATGTATTGTGTGTTTATGTAAGATTTTTCAAAGTAGACGATTAGCTCATGAGTTACAACATTGGTTTCCTAAACGTTTTGGTCCCCCAAAGTATAATAGAACGGATTTTTAATTTTTACGAAACGAATATTTAGTGCTACCCTTTCTCGAACCGCAATTCTCCATTAACCCTTCAATTTTGACGCCCCAAACTTGTACGTAAATCCATCACTAATTACAGAATTTTTTGTTTAATCCACTGTTGCCATTTTTTGAGATTTCCAAAAGTTAAACATTTGCTCTTGGACACAAATACAAAATATCCGCATTTTTATAATATTCGACTCATTTGGGCCTTGGGGGTTTGGATCAAGAAGGTTTGTTTTCCCTCTCTCTTCCTTTCATCTGCAGAATGTATCATGCCAACCTTGTTTATTTTTTTCTAACATTTCCATACTTTTCTTGCCACGCCACATTTGTCATTTGTAACACATTTTGGAAATTTCCGAAATTTACGATTTTTTTAGAAACATTTTCACTATTACCTGACATTTTCCACCTATGAAAGGCGAGCCGAATTTTTTTTTAATTCGGTTCGGCTTGGCTCGACAAAAATCAGGTCAGCTCGAACCAAAACTTGGCTCGGAAACCAAGCTGGGATTCAAAACGATGGAATTTACAATTGAATATTGAAGGTTAAAAAACTTTAATCAAATAATTTTAATAGTTAACTAAATATAAACAAAACATATACACTGTGTCCAAGAATAAGTTGTCGATTTCATTTTAATTTTTCGTTAAATAAATAAACTGTTGGTTTCAACAGGATGGTGCACCCGCACACAACGCCTTAATCGTGTGAGAATACCTATCGGATATATATTCCAGGAAACTTGTCCGATAGGTTTTCTCACACGATTTCGGCGTTGTGTGCAGGTACACCATCCTGTTGAAACCAACAGTTTTGTTTTTTTTAAGTGCATTGTTGTATTCGTATTAAAAAAAAATGCTACTCAGTGCGGTATGTAATTTTTACGGGCCTTATAAGAAATAAAGTTGATGATGATTTCTTTGTCTCTCCACGTTGTCTTGTAGAGCCCAAAAGTGCCAAAGAGAAAGTGTTTTTAATTTTTTTGTATCTGTTCAAATATCATTAGAAAAAAATAAAAACAAAATCGGCAAATTTCGAATTTTCTAGCATATCTTCGGAAGTAATCGTAATTTTCTGGTTTAAAGCATAATAATAACTCTTTAATTGCTAATATTTTTCTCTAATTTGACCATACAACCATGATAGACATCCTTATCTTGAACACAGTGTATATCTCCTAAATGTTAATACTAGTTTTTGGAGGAAATTTAATTAGCTTTCATTTTGAAGATATAACCGGGTATAAAAAAATTGATAGTTTTCGAGATATTGAGGAAAAAACGAAAAAAGGGGCCTAAAATTCAAAATGGCGGTCACCCCCCCACATGCAGGCTTTTTGGATGTGTTCAAGAGGAAGGTCCAATGAACATTTTCCCGGCCCTAATAACAGATGGAGTAATTCCTAGGGTAGGTTCGTCCGCCCCACCACTGCCTTCACGAGCCAGCTCATTTGCCTTTTCGTTGCTCCTTATTCTGCAGTGCGCTGGCACCCTATTAGACTCACTTAATCTATATATACAGTGATTTTCATTTAGAAGTAGGCATAGGAACTAGTTTTAAATGACAATATACGCTCCACATAAGACATCGTAAACAACTTTCAATTTTAACTGAGGATATGAAACTGAATGTTTTTTTTGTGGAAGAGAATCCCATAAGAAATAACGGCCGAATTTAATATCTCTTCATCATAACCTAAAAGCATACTATTACCACAGATATACAGGGTGGCCAAATAAGAATGCGAGGTACTGTATCTGGGAACCTGTCCATCGTAGAACCTTGCGGTAAAAAAATTATTACTAAAACGGCCACGAGAAAAATCTGGAAAATATTTTTAAGTTTCTGCAATGGCCGCTAGGGGGCGTAACTGCAATCTGTGAATTCCGCTATATTAACCTAACAATAAATTGTCCGGTCTTTGAAGACGACAATAATCTGAACCTTTTTTGTTTGACAATTTTTCCCGTATCTCTAAAAATGAAGTGGTGGGGGGGTATTCAAAGGTTTCCGTAAAGAACACCCTGTATCTTCGAAACGACTGAGCCGATTTTAACAAACTCGGGTTAATTGAAAAGGGTTATTCTTCGGCTACAAATATTACAATATTTGAAGTTTTGTTAGTTTAACATATCGCCGCTTGGGGGCTTTTTTCGACATTCCGACAGAAATGGTTAATTTTTTCAAAAAAATGAAATGCGTTGGTTTGATTTTTTTTCATGAAAAAGTAGCCAAATGATGCCTGAACAATCTCGCAAAAACCGCATCTCGATATCTTGTTCCTAACCTAAAATTTAGGCAAAAGAAAAGTTTATACGCTCACAATTTTATTTTTTTAAGCTAATTTTTCCGGAATTATTTTTATTATATAATTTGTGGCCCTAAGGACCTAAGGTGGATCGATTTAAAAAAGGAAGCTTTTAATGCCGCCGTAAATGCTCGAAATGCTGGCCATCACGATATAAAAAATGTATATATCTCTCAAGATACCGAGATGCTGTTTTCGCGAACATGTTTAGGCATCATTTAGCTACTTTTTCATGAAAAAAAAATCGAACCAATGCATTTAATTTTTTTGAGAAAATTAACCATTTCTGTCAGAATGTCGAAAAAAGCCCTCAAGCGGTGATATGTGAAACTAACAAAACTTCAAATAGTATATTTGTAGCTGAAGAATAGCTCTTTTGAACTAACCCGAGTTTGTTTAAATCGGCTCAACCGTTTCGAAGATACAGGGTGTTCTAAACGGAAACTTTTGAATAACCCCCACCACTTCGTTTTTAGAGATACAGGAAAAATTGTCAAACAAAAATTGTTCAGATTATCGTCAACTTCAAAGACCGGACATTTTTTTGTTAGGTTAATATAGCGGAATTCACAGAAACATCATTTTTTTAGATTCCAGATTGCAGTTACACCCCCTAGCGGTCATTTCAGAAACTTAAAAATATTTTCCAGGTTTTTCTCGTGGCCGTTTTAGTAATAAATTTTTTTACCGCAAGCCTCTACGATGGATAGATTCTCAGATACAGTACCTCGCATTCTTAGTTGGCCACCCTGTACGCATACAACAGATTGCTAACATTATGCATTTTATGGGTATACTTAAAAGCGCCCTCTATCTATCTATCTGTGCTATTACTGTCGTTTTTATTAAAAAATCTAGAATGACAATACAAAATGCGCGCGCATGTTATTTCGGTTGTATAAAATTAGGCGTCTTTCAGAAGGATTTTTGTCAAAGTAGACATAGAAAATCCCTATGTCTACTTCTAAATGAATAGCACTGTAGAGTTCGTCTGCAGTCAAGCACTGTAGCCCATCGGAAACTGTCCGCTGCGTCGCCTGACTGTCACAGGTTCTCTGGTGCACTGGGAATGATGGCTAAATTCTCTGCCTGAAACAGGGTGCTACACTGTCCGAGGGAGAAGCTAACGTCAGTTCTCGGTTGATGACCATATACACCTATACCCGTTCCCCTTTCTGTTAGGAACCCGTTTGTAAACCACACGACTCCCTTTAGGTTTGAGGAACGGGAATCTGGTCCCTGTCCGGGAGACCGACTTTAAAACTCTTAATGGCTTGAAGATAAGATTTTTCGATAGAGTGCTTTTGTATTATGATATGGTTGAATATTCTCCACATTTTAAAAATATTTGGAATTATACAGGGTGCGCCCACAAAGTAGGGCGCCCAAGTGGTACATTGTTTTAAATAGAACCCCCTGTATTTGAATGCATTTTTGAATTCTACGTGTAATTGTACGTTTTTTTTAAGTATATGGTTAATATCCGAAAAGCTAGTAGTTTTAAAGATAATTAGATTTTTAAGAAAAATTGGGCATTTGCAAGGGTCAGTATATTGTCAAAATTATTACTTAAATTTTGATTCCAGTATCATTTATCCTCGGTTAAGTAAAAGTCAAAGAAATACATCTACTATGAAACATTAAAAATATAACTTACAGGGTGTTTTTGTAGTAAGTCCAAAGTTGCAAAACTTCATATTAAATAATCCCACTTTTTTAAAATCAGATAAAGATTTTTAAAGCAGATAAAAATTGCCTTTTTTTTGCATGGCCACCTCACTATTATGTAAATTACATATAACTTATGTAAGATTACAATATAAAAACCAGGAAAACCAAGATATTTCGAAAACTATCAGAGATAGGACATTATTATCAAAAGTTGAAGGTTTTTGGAGGATGGAGATGACATTAAAATATACAGGGCGTTCCATTTAAAAAAAGTGATATTTTTTAATATGAAGTTTTATAACTTTGGATCTAGAAAAAAAAATACCCTGTAAGCTATTTTTTTAATGTTTTGTAGTAGATGTATTTATTTGACTTTTACTTAACCCAGGATAAAAGATATAAAACCTGCAATCAAAATTTAAGTAATAATTTTGAAATATACTGACGCTTGCAAATGCCCAATTTTTTTTTAAATTTTCGGATATTAACCATATAATAAAAAAGACGTACCATTACACGTAGAATTCAAAAATGCATTCAAATACAGGGGGTTCTATTTAAAAAATGTACCATTTTGTCGGCCTACTTTGTGGGCGCACCCTGTATAATTCCAAATATTTTTAAAATGTGGAGAATATTCAACCATATCATAATACAAAAGCACTCTATCGAAAAATCTTATCTTCAAGGCATTAAGTTACTCCGCGCAATCGTTGACTCATCCTGTACAAGAGAGTGCGATATTTATCATATCTCGAATTAACTAATGAATTAAAAGTTTAACAGTATCTCCTTTTTTAATTGCAGGTAGTAGAAGCACGGTACAAACAGAAGTACAAAATTCAATTCCCCCCGAAGCGCCGGACTCGCCCGATCCGAACCTCGACAACATGTACCTACTCCTGGATCCGCATCTTCGCCCCGCCACGCCCGACTTGGACGATCCCAGTTCCGTCTCGCTATTCGAGGAACACAAACAATTAGCTCAGGAATATCTTAAGGTAAATTAGCTCGACTTGATAACGTCGGCCTCAATTTTTGATTGAAGGTACAAACGGAACTAGCGTATTTATCACAGCGAAAGACGAAACTACAGGAAACACAAAGTTTAGAGCAACAGAGACAGAGAAAGACAATAGAACAGTTACAAAGTGAGAAGCAGGCCCTAATATTGCTTAAGAAAAGCTTAGAGAAACAGAAAGAGTTACTTACCGCCAATATCGGTCGGCCGCCGTCTGACGGTTGGGTTTTAGTGCCACGAAGTGACGAAAGTGAACTTTAGGCGTTTGGTTCGTTTTTACTTATTTTAACTCTGTGTTATTATTTTTATTTTTTTTTAATCTAGTTTTTTAAACATATCACTGTACATATATGTTTTTAATATGACAAATTTTAAATGTCTTGGGTTTGTTTCAATGCAAACATGCAAGAAATAAAGTTTTTATAATGTTTGACCAATGGAATTTGATAGGTATTCTTTCATGTTCCTTTTTTGTATGTATTTTAGCTAAATTAATGGCTCGTCAGTTTATAATTTTTTTTTACAGAAAGCGAGTAATTTTAGATGCTTGCTTATACATTTGTTTTAGTTTTCAACATGGAGCAGATCTATGAAAAAAAGTATGCGAAGAACACTTTTTTCAGGAAAATTTTCAGTTTCTTTTCTACAACACCAAACTCTTTTCCAGAAATTGTACGAGATGTCTTGGAACCAATATAATATAATCTCCGTTTGACTAGGAGAGGCGATTTAAGCTATGTTCAAAAATAAATATAAGAAGAAGAATAAATATGATCTAAATTAAAAATATTTTCTTTTTTTCCCTTACTAAAAATAATTGCATGCGGCCCGCGAGATCGTAATGAATTTGGAAACTGGCCCACATTTGAGTTCAGAAATTAAAACTTTAATTAGTCGCTTGGTTCCCTGTCATCCCAAAACCTGGAAATTGCCTTAAAATTCTTGTTAATTAAGCGCGCTTCATTTGACACCAAACATTTGTCAATCAGATACATCTCATTAGCTACCGTAATTATGCTTAGTTATTTGGGTGTGTTGAAATTCAAAAATTCGGTAGTCCAGTTAACGTCCCTTGCTGGTGATTTTTCTGAATTGCGCATGAAATATTTTTATTAATTTGTTTGATTGTACTAAAATGCTCTGCTAACAACCCTATATAGGTGCTCAACCAAAATCTACCCCTATCCGTTCGCAAATTACGTGTACTTTTACAAAAAGCGTCTTTTACTCGGGAAACATACACTTCGAAGGGTGGTTTTTCTGAATAGCGCATGAAATATTTTTATTTATTTGTTTGATTGTACTAAAATGCTCTGCCAACAACCCTATATAGGTGCTCAAAAAAATCTACCCCTATCCGTTCGCAAATTACATGTATTTTTAAAAAAGCGTCTTTTACTCGGCACTCATCCATTTCAAGGGGTGGTTTTTCTGAATTGCGCATGAAATATTTTTATTATTTGATTGATTGTACTAAAATGCTCTGCCAACAACCCTATATAGGTGCTCAAAAAAATCTACCCCTATCCGTTCGCAAATTACATGTATTTTAAAAAAGCGTCTTACTCGGCACTCATCCATTTCAGGGGTGGTTTTTTGAATTGCGCATGAAATATTTTTATTAATTTGATTGATTGTACTAAAATGCTCTAACAACCCTATATAGGTGCTCAAAAAAGTCTACCCCTATCCGTTCGCAAATTACGTGTATTTTTTTAACTTTGTCGCTAGAGGGCGTACGAAATCGCTTTATAAAAAATACAGCGGTTTTAGGAATTTTTGTTTTTAAATTTGCATACATGTTTTAAAAAACAATTGACATTTTGCGGAAGAGGAAGCTTGATTTTATCTGATTGCATTTGTACGTCATAAAATAAGATTTACAATCGCCTTCACAAAACGCTAGGGATTCAACGGGCGTGTACCTACTTATAACGGAAGCAGAAGCGGAAGATAAAATCTTTTTTTTTTGTGGAACCGGAAGTGTGAATACTGTTATAAATTTGATAAAAACTGGAATAATCAGAGTTTATTAAACTATGCAGTAAAAACCACGAATTGTTGCGACGAACTAATGAGTCGAATGAAAGTAAACAAAAACAAACAAGTCCCGCCACGTCTGACAGCCGGCTCTACTGACAAACTCAAGCGCCGTTCGGCCAATCAGAGGGCGCATTGAAAAATTCAAATAGACTTCCGTTACAAAATAGCGGAACTGAAATAATATGCAGAACTTCCGCACTTGCGGAAGTAGAGGTCTGCTGCATCACTAGTGCTTTCTGTGCCAAAGTCTTCCTTATTTCAACACTCACCATTTACTTAGAAATCAAACTTAGTCAGGATGCGCATACTGCTGTATTGGTTGCTAACGCTTGTTACAGGAATATTCCATTCCAATGCTAGATTTTGAACTAAATAAAACACAATGGACTTAAATAAATATTTATACAATTTTAACTATCACAGTAACTTATAATATACAATATCAAATACTATTTCTATAACATCCATAGAGCTTCTCAGTCAAATACAACTACAATGAACGTTTTATTAAATGAAGATGGCAGTGAAATGATGGATGACTACATTTACTCAATGCGTGTGTACTTAATCGTTAACATAAAAGAGTAGGTACTATATGGGTAACGTAGCACCAACACTTTTAGAAAATATCTTTGAAAAAACACCAACACCGGTAGCACCACCCGGAACGCTCGCAACTACAGACCACAAAAGTGTAATAATTTGTCCAACGGCTCCGAGCACGGTAAACGGCGTGCTCTGCAAGTGTAGGGCGCAGTATAAAGTCACTCCCAGCGTAAAAACATAGGTGACGGTGAGCCAAATTCGTTCCCGTGTAAACGAGTGTTTCAAATAAGCCACGGGTCCCCACAAGAACATGAAACTACAACCTTATTAATAACACCTACAGTTTACGGCCAAAAATATTTACCTTAAAACGAAAAAGACACTACCTAAGGTGAATAACAGCGCGAATTTTCTCGCTTTTAAAATCAGCACGGGAATGTACATTAGAGAAATGGAAAAGCACAGGATGCCCATAAGAACGCAGGCGCAAAATCCCGCTATCCTCTGGAAGCGTGTCTGGAACGTGAATTGTTTAATAGCGAATTCCGGCGAGTTGGGATAGTCACCAAGCTCGGGCAGCATTGCTTTTGGGTGCTCGCGAACCACGTCTCCTCCTCTTGGCTTTCCGATTTTAACCAGTTGGAGAAGTTGGGTTTTTGTATCGTTGGCATTTGTAATTTGAACGACTTCTTTTGGTCGTTCTGCAGTAGCAGATACTGATCTAGATCCTTTTTCAAATCTGCCATTTTTATGATGTTTGTTTTGTCAAGATACGTCAACAGCTGACAGTTGACAGTTGATAGGATTTGACGCTACCAGAAACACTTCTGTTTTGTGGTTATTGGTCCTCGTTGATTATGTCTATGTACAGGGTGAAGTACAAAATTATGGGTATCCCAATTACCTCACCAAGGGATACACCTTGTCGTGGTGGTGGGGCTCAGTAGCAACTATTTCAGTGGTGAAGCTAAGTATCCCAGGCAGATAACTGCTAGACTCCATGGCTGTTATCTATAAAGTTTAGTACGTGAGCTATTAACGAAAGTATACTCGACGGATACTCAATAAATGTGGTTTGGGGGACAATACCAGAATTGGTTTTAGTTTGAATTGGAAAACGAGCGAAATACCTTTTAAACTTGTCTAATGGAGTAGAGATGTTTGAAAAGGCTCTCGACGGTTACACATCAAACGTGACAGACGAAATTTTCCACATCTGTTCAAGGTTATCTTGGAACTGTTTGAACTTATGGATTCTACAGGCCACATTCTATAAGAAAAATTTTTTTCCGGGTCGATCTGAGACAATTTTTTTTGAGGGCCTCAAAAAAAGGCAGTTATTTACCTTCCTTTTTTACCAGAAATCGACTGCACCAAAATTTATCGGGAAAACACTTTTTCTTATTAATTTTGGTGCGTAGAATCCAAAACAATTCGTACTTTTTCGATCGGACTTCTCAATCAAAAGTTATGGGCTAGAAACCAATTTCGAAAGAAAATTCAAAGGGCTGTAACTTTTGAACTAGTAGCCCAATCTTGGAACTGTTTGAAATTATGGATTCTACATGCCACATTCTATAAGAAAATTTTTTTCCGGGTCGATCTGAGACAATTTTTTTTCGGGGCTCAAAAAAAGGCAGTGTATAACCTTCTTTTTTTACCAAAAATCGACTACACCAAAATTTCTCGGGAAAACACTTTTTCTTATTAATTTGGGTGCGTAGAATCCAAATCAATTCGTACTTTTTCGATCGGACTTCTCAATCCAAAGTTATGGACTAGAAACCAATTTCGAAAGAAAATTCAAAGGGCTAAGAAAATTTTTTTCCGGGTCGATCTGAGACAATTTTTTTTTCGGGGCTCAAAGAAAGGCAGTTATTTACCTTCCTTTTTTACCAGAAATCGACTACACCAAAATTTCTCGGGAAAACACTTTTTCTTATTAATTTTGGTGCGTTGAATCCAAAACAATTCGTACTTTTTCGATCGGACTTCTCAATCAAAAGTTATGGACTAGAAACCAATTTCGAAAGAAATTTCAAAGGGCTGTAACTTTTGAACTAGTAGCCCAATCTTGGAACTGTTTGAAATTATGGATTCTACAGGCCACATTCTATAAGAAATTTTTTTTTCCGGGTCGATCTGAGATAATTTTGTTTGAGGGCCTCAAAAAAAGGCAGTGTATAACCTTCCTTTTTTACCAAAAATCGACTACACCAAAATTTCTCGGGAAAACACTTTCTTATTAAATTTGGTGCGTAGAATCCAAAACAATTCGTACTTTTTCGATCAGACTTCTCAATCAAAAGTTATAGACTAGAAACCAATTTCGAAAAAAAATTCAAAGGGCTGTAATTTTTGAACTAGTAGCCCAATCTTGGAACTGTTTGAAATTATGGATTCTACAGGCCACATTCTATAAGAAAATTTTTTTCCGGTTCGATCTGAGACAATTGTTTTTTCGGGGCTCAAAAAAAGGCAGTTATTTACCTTCCTTTTTTACCAGAAATCGACTACACCAAAATTTCTCGGGAAAACACTTTTTCTTATTAATTTTGGTGCGTAGAATCAAAAACAATTCGTACTTTTTCGATCGGACTTCTTAATCAAAAGTTATGGACTAGAAAACAATTTCGAAAGAACTACCAGAATGACAGGTCTCTAAGGGTGGAGTCCATAAATCTTGGGAAGGTTTGGGCCGCAATGCAACTCAGCCACCCCAAGCAGGGACGACGCATCAGATTTCGCTCTTAGCATTTTTTTCAAAATAACTATCTGTCACCATTTTTATTTATATCGGCTGTTAACTGCGAGAAGGGCATTTTTGCCAAAAGGGATTAATGGGGGTGAAAATGAGTCAAGTGTTCTGGAGATCAACTCTATATTCCGATGGAGTAAAGCGTAAATTTTGGGAAGCGTCTAAGGTAATGAAAGGGGTAACAATGAATTGTAAGCTCCTTGCGGAAAATGATAATTTATGACTATTTTCGTAAAGGGGGTGAGTTGTTCCATATAAATAGTACCTTTTCAAAGCGATTTACGCAAAATTAATTCGCAAGTAAAGTAGAAAATTCTCGGTAAAGTTTAAACGTATCGTGTTCCCAACGAAATTGATGAAGTAATAGTGACTTTGGCATTTCTCGCTCCCTCTTAATTACCAGAGTTTTAATCTTATAAACCAAGGATGTTATCTTCAGCTTTAGATTGACTGTGTATAATTTAGTATCTGCTGGTTGTTTGTAATTAATTTAAATTGCTTGGGAGGAATCCCTCCACAGTTTCCAACGTGTAAGGGAAACGTACCTACTACTCCCACACTTATTAATACATTCTGAATCGGCACGTGCATTTGATTAATTGAACTCAAAAAGATTGAAACCTTCAACAGAAGATTGCTCACGGCATCCATCTTGACAAGTCATATTTTAATCTCAATTCAAATCCCTTAGAATCAAATTTGCATTCGCACGATGTATGAAAATGCTTTTTTTTCCTGCTCCAAAGTGAGCTTGTCGGGTTGGGGATGAAATAAATCAAGCGAAAAGTGCGCTAGGTTTTTCGAGGACGCGCGGAGAACCCCGGCCGTGGGCGTCTGTCTACATGAAATTTATAGCCGTCGTAATCGCCCCTAAATTATGAATCAAAGCTTAATCGAGCAATGGCCATAACGCAATAGTCATTTACTAAGTAAATCTTGCACGTCAATAAAAATGGAGCGAAATAATCCTTCTCTTTTCAGCGGCGTGGCCGTTACAGAGCGCTTTTGCGTACTGCGCCTTCGACGAGGGCATAAACGCTTCAGCGCATCGGAGCAATTTTCAGATGAAATTCAGTAGCTTGTAGCTAACAGACAGATCAAGATGCCCTCAAAGTTGGCATGGCTAGGGGTTATTTCATATTTGACTTTCGCTAGTACGCTACCGACCTCGCTCGTTGAAGACGTTAAGGCGAATTCAATCAAAGACAGCAAAGGTAAGAATTTTCGGATATTTTTGCACGTATTTTTCATTAATATTGATTAGGTGGCCGCAGAGTCAACAGGTAGATTATTTTGAATTGTTTACGCGAATTAACCTTGCCAAAATCAATGAATGACGGTGGGGTAGGTAGCGATTTGTACAAACTATGCCCATAAATCATCTAGTTAGATCAACAGGTTCAACTTGAAGGGTTTGTCTAGAGGCCAACAAGTTGTTGGCAAACGTCTCCTATTGCGTATTATTCATTAGATCACTAGTAATTTAATTATGCTTTTCAACGCTGCTCTCCAGAAAAATCTAAGAGATATTCTTCATGTCTTTCTCTTTCATTGTAGGAAACCATTTTCTATCGTTCGGGTAGGATCTTTTAGGTTTGACGCTGCATTTTCTGGTGAAGCGCTAGAAGAACATGGGACCAATACAGACCTTGGGTTCTTCTTGGAGCTTCACCGTGACCATCTTCACATTCTTGGATTATAAAATTACGTAGATCCTCACATACAGTAGCTGTTTATAGAACGGTCGCGTTATCACCGTGTAGAAAATGATCTTGGGCACTTGGTACCTTATTTTCAATGTATGTACCAAAGCATTCATTTTTCTACCTACTTCATTTTTCATTTTCACAAAGCAGCACCTGGTTAGATATAACCAGTAAATTTCCTCTCGCCATTTCCTTTAGTTTGTTTATTAGGTTTAGGTGATTTTAGGGCGATTTTTGGCTAACATCAATGTTTGAGGCCCTACACGGTCACTAAGGGATCTCAAAATTTCACCAAACTTTTTGCATTCACTTTATCTCGTCAATTTTAGAAAAAAAAACAGAATTACATTTTTCACGAAAATTTTTGAAAAAATCGACACTTGCGACTGCAATGTAGGGATGGTAAGCATATATTACAGGGGTGGTCTCTAAAGTAATCGTTTAGTAACAAAAAATATCACCGGCAAGAGCCCATTTTGTGCGAATTGTGGTTCATTTTTTTATTCTTACTTTGGTGTTGTTTTGTATTGGCGCTTTGAAAATTTTTTGGCGCGCTAGAAGTGTCATGGGATAGCCTCATGCTTTTTCTTTCGGTCGCCATGTCAACCGTTCGCGTATCTTGAACGTTAACGAAATTATTAATTTTCCTGTAAAGGAATGCAAAATGAAAATGCAATTTTTATAAAAAGATTTTGTTATATTTGCAATCACTGTGACTAAATTCCGTTTTTTCTTCGGTTTTTTCGTTTCAAAATAAAAACTGTATGGAAATTTCCACTTTTTTCGTATGATTTTTTAAGTATGCATAGAACTTTGACGAAACTTTCTTAAGGCGTTGTTCGTGATAAATTGCAACGTCCGGTATATCTATTGGAAGGCAATCAATTTTTTTTGAATTTTTAAGAGGTATTTTTCCTTTTTGAACTCATTGATTTCAGGGGGTTGTTCTTTAACAGTGCACCAGATATTTTTATTTTATTAATAGATTATACTAAAATGATCCACCAACAACCCAATATAAGTGTTCAAAAAAAATCTACCCATATCCGTTCGCAAATTACGTGTATTCCCATAAAAAGCTTCCTTTCCTTAAAAATCATCCACTCTGTATGGGGTAGTATTTGCACAGCGCATCAAATATTTTTAATTTTTTGAATTGATTATGTTAAAATGGTCCACCAAACCAACAACCCTATATCGTACTCAAAACAATTTAACCTTATCCGTTTGCGAATTAAAAAGGTTCCTTTTCTTGGCACTCATCCATTTCAAGGAGTGGTCGCGGGGGTGGTTCTTTTAATAGCTAAAAGGCTAAAAGCTAAAAGGGTCTACCAACAACCCTATATTAGTGCTCCAGTGCTTTTTTACTTGTCATTTGTCCACTTCAAGGGGTGATTTTCTTTACAGTGCATCAAATATTTTATTTCTTTGATTGATTGTACTAAAAGAGTGCACAAGCACTCCTGTATAGGCGCTCAAAGAAATCTACCCCTACACGTTCGCAAGTTACGTGTATTTTTTACAAAAAGCGCCTTTTACTCGGTACTCATCCACTTCGAGGGGTGGTTTTTCTTCATAGCGCATGAAATATTTTTATTTATTTGTTTGATTATACTAAAATGCTCTGCCAACAACCCTATATATGTGCTAAAAAAAATCTACCCCTATCCGTTCGCAAATTACGTGAACTTTTACAAAAAGCGGCTTTTACTCGGGAAATATCGACTTCAAGGGGTGGTTTTTCTTAATAGCGCATCAAATATTTTTATTTATTTGATTAATTATGCTAAAATGGTCCGTCAACAACCATATATATGTGCTCAAAAAAATCTACCCCTATCCGTTCGCAAATTACGTGTACTTTTACAAAAAGCGTCTTTTACTCGGGAAATATTCACTTCAAGGGGTGGTTTTTCTTAATAGCGCATGAAATATTTTTATTTATTTGATTAATTATAATAAAATGGTCCGTCAACAACGTATACATCGTGCTCAAAAAAATCTACCCTGTATGCGTTCGCAACATTACGTGCTTTTACAAAAAGCGTCTTTTACTCGGGAAATTTTCACTTCAGGAGTGGTTTTTCGTATACTAGCGCATGAAATCATGTTTATGTTTATTGTTTGATTATACTAAATGCTTGCCAAAACCTATATATTTGCTCAAAAAAATCTACCCCTATATCGATCGCAAATTACGTTTGTACTTTTAAAAAAAGCGTCTTTTACGGGAATATTCAATTCAAGGGGTGGTTTTTCTAATAGCGGCATGAAATATTTTTATTTTTTTGATTAATTTAATACTAAAATTGGTCCGTCAACAACCATATATATTGCTCACAAAAAATCTACCTTACTTGTTCGCAAAATTACGTGTATTTTACAAAAAGGTCTTTTCTACTCGGGAAATATTCACTTCAAGGGTGATTTTTCGTTAATAGCGAACGATATTTTTTATTTTGTTTGATTAATACTAAAATGCTCTGGTCAACACCGTATATATATGTGCTCAAAAAAATCTACCCCTATTGTTCGCAAATTACGTGTACTTTTACAAAAAGCGTCTTTTACTCGGGAAATATTCACTTCAAGGGGTGGTTTTTCTTTATAGCGCATCAAATATTTTTATTTATTTGTTTGATACTAAAATGCTCTGCCAACAACCCTATATATGTGCTCAAAAAAATCTACCCTATTGGTTCGCAAATTACGTGTACTTTTACAAAAAGCGTCTTTTACTCGGGAAATATTCACTTCAAGGGGTGGTTTTTCTTTATAGCGCATCAAATATTTTTATTTATTTGTTTGATTATACTAAAATGCTCTGCCAACAACCGCTATATATTGTGCTCAAAAAAATCTACCCTATTCGGTTCGCAAATTACGTGTACTTTTACAAAAAGCGTCTTTTACTCGGGAAATATTCACTTCAAGGGTGGTTTTTCTTTATAGCGCATGAAATATTTTTATTTTTTTGATTAATTATACTAAAATGGTCCGTCAACAACCATATATATGTGCTCAAAAAAATCTACCCTTATTGGTTCGCAAATTACGTGTAGTTTTACAAAAAGCGTCTTTTACTCGGGAAATATTCACTTCAAGGGGTGATTTTTCTTAATAGCGAACGAAATATTTTTATTTATTTGTTTGATTATACTAAAATGCTCTGTCAACAACCCTATATATATGTGCTCAAAAAATCTACCCCTATCCGTTCGCAAATTACGTGTACTTTTACAAAAAGCGTCTTTTACTCGGGAAATATTCACTTCAAGGGGTGGTTTTTCTTAATAGCGCATGAAATATTTTTATTTATTTGATTAATTATAATAAAATGGTCCGTCAACAAAAATCTACCCCTATTGGTTCGCAAATTACGTGTACTTTTACAAAAAGCGTCTTTTACTCGGGAAATATTCAATTCAAGGGGTGGTTTTTCTTTATAGCGCATCAAATATTTTTATTTATTTGATTAATTATACTAAATTGGTCCGTCAACAACCATATATATGTGCTCAAAAAAATCTACCCTTATTGGTTCGCAAATTACGTGTAGTTTTACAAAAAGCGTCTTTTACTCGGGAAATATTCACTTCAAGGGGTGGTTTTTCTTTATAGCGCATCAAATATTTTTATTTATTTGTTTGATTATACTAAAATGCTCTGCCAACAACCCTATATATGTGCTCAAAAAAATCTACCCCTATCCGTTCGCAAATTACGTGTACTTTTACAAAAAGCGTCTTTTACTCGGGAAATATTCACTTCAAGGGGTGGTTTTTCTTAATAGCGCATGAAATATCTTTATTTATTTGTTTGATTATACTAAAAAAAAATCTACCCCTATCCGTTCGGAAATTATATGTACCTAGTTTGCTAGAACGGCTCTTACTTGGCACGCATCTACTTCACGGGGTGGTTTTCTTAATAGCGCATGAAATATTTTTATTTACTTGAATGATTATAGTAAATAGGTCCACTAACAACGCTATATAGGTGCTCAAAAAATCTACCCCTATCCCTTCGCAACTTCGCAACAACGTGTATTCTTATAAAACGTTTCCTTTCCTTGGAAATCATTCAGTGTAATTGTAAGGGGTAGTATTTTTACAGCGCATCATATATATTTAATTTCTTGGATTGATTATGTTAAAAGGGTCCATCAACAACCCTATATATGTGCTCAAAGAAATATACCCACCCCCATCCGTTTGCGAATTACGTATATTTTTATACAAAGCTTCTGTTACTCGGCACTTCAAGGGGTGGTTTTTCTTAATAGTGCCTGACATTTTTTATGTATGGAGTCCACCAACAACCCTGTATAGGTGCTTAAAAAATCTACCCCTCTCCGTTCGCAAATTACGTGTATTTTTATAAAAAGCTTTCTTTGCTCGGCACTCATTCACTTCAGGGGTGGTTTTTCTTAATTACTCATCAAATATTTTAATGTATTTGATTGATTATAAAATTCAAAAAATTTCTTGAGTTTGTACTTATCTTTTAACTTTCTAATCGCATGCATGAATGCACGAAGGGATAGAAGATGCTTCATGTAGGTATTCATCCGCGAAAACAACTTTTCATATTTTTTATAATAGGCTTTTACTGGATGTGGGTTTTCCACCTACAAATTTTTCTTTTGCTTTTGCAACAAGTCATTGAATAGACAGTGTATTATCTTTTTCTGTTAAAGTCATTTCATTTAGAATGTATTCGAGTATAACGTCAATATGCTTTCATTTTATTTCCCTTATTTTTCAATTATTTTGCAAATATAATAAAAAATACCATAATAAACGCATTTATAATTGGTCTTTAAAGAACTTTCAAGACTTGATTAATGATTATACACTTGTGTCTTAATAAACTATTCTAAGAGAACTTCAATTGTAGGAGGAAAAGATTTCTGTAGCAAGAACTCGTCATTTGATGGACGTATGGCGTAAGACAAATTATAGACCGCTGTAAAGAATAATGCGTTTGCATAAATTCAATGTTGCGCACTTTTGATGCTAAATTTAAACACGAAAGGTAAACATTCAAAAACAAAAACACCCGGTTACAGCATAAACAAGGGAAAACACACATTTTTGTGAGAATCTTGCATATTGATTTAAGAATTATAATAAAATCAATCCTCGACCTTGTGTTATGAATTTACTTACGTTGTTATTTACAGTTTGGAATCTACCCTTATTCTGTTTACGTATTTCTACGAGCGAGGCAAGTCGACATTTCCAGAATGTCAACGTAGCTGGAGGAAAAGAAATCAATTATTAATTTTCAATTATTTCTTATGAACCTTTTTTTCTTGAAACATATTAGGTGCATGTATAAGACGAAAAGGGACAACAACACCATTATGTTTGAACTTTATATTCGTTTTTATTATACTGCAGTTGCGCACTGTAGTTATCTTTTAAGAACCATTGCTGGAGAGTAATCGAGAGAAAAGTGAAATTTTGGAACAGATGGGAAGATTTGCTATTCGAAAAAAATCTTCATAGGATTATTTTACAAACCCTTATGGAAGTGTTCTTAGAAACTTAGAGAGGAAAATTTAGTGGTTATTTAGTAGAACGTATTGAAATTTGGAAGACAAGAAGGGGAACGAAAACATTTTTTGCTTTAAGATTTTTTTTAATTTTTCAAAGAAGCAACATCAAAGTCAAACTGTTTACGAGGCATTCCTATCAGTCCCCTTAGAAATATTCATTAGAAACTTCCTTGAAAGATCTTATTTAAGACGTTTTTAAAGAACCTTTTTGAAAATATTTTTAGAATGATTTGTTCAAGTAATCGAAATTTACCATTGAAATCCTTTTAAATAATCTTAAGTTACTGTAACACAAGTTAGAATTTTTTTTCGTCTACTGTGCAACCCTGTGTGGGAACGGGAAGAGAATATTTCCACTGCAGAAGCTCACTGCATGCGGTAAAAGTCCGCTAATCAAAGGCGCCCCTCCGCTTCCTGCACCTTCTGTGTGTGCCATCCACTTTGACGTTTTTATGAAACCGCCAAAATTAAAAAAATACGGCCACGTTTTTGATACATGTAAAGGTATAACAGAAAGTTCGTCCCCTATGCTCCGTAAGAATGATCTTTAGAACCCGTAACAATGTAGTGTTTTGAGTCTTATCTGGTTACACACTCGCTTCCTATCTGAAAGCGCTTCATTTTATTGCATTTCGACTATGTGTTTACTATTTGTAAATTCGAAACCAAATCTTTCTAATCCTAAACCCACGACCTGTTACAACCCGCTTGCGTTTTGTTGCCAAAGGATTTTCTTTCACTCACAAACGCCCTGAGAAAAAACGTATATTTAAAACGGAATACTCAATAAATACAAATTTAAGGGTTATACAGTCGGAGGCCAAATCTTTGTGCTGAGAATTTGAGACCTATCAAAATTAAATATGGAAAATCACGTGCCAACTGGTTTATTACTCCATTAGTGTTTTATCTCAAAAGTAACGAAAAAGTCTTTTCAAAGACTGCAATTTTATTAAATTGTCTAATATTTCAAGCGGTTACGGTAACGTCGTCAAAAGATTTATTTGTATTGAGGCTTGGTAATCTCTTTTCCCTCGTGTGACAAACAAGGGAGGCGATCGATAAGAAATTACTCGAACCGTAAAAGGTAGCATATTTTTCTTTGGATATAAGGCGGCACTATCTACTCGGTAATCCATTTATGTAGCTAAGCTCCGGGACGCGTGGGTGATGTTTCGGAAGCGTTTGAAAGGGAATGACGTATGAAACTGATGGACGATTTCGCGCAAATTTGATGCTTTTCATGTCCAAATTGACTCTGGGATGTGCTTTCTGACCGTCGGCCATTTTTATGGGAATTTTTCAAAAGAAAAAAAATTTGCTTTTGTCCGTCTGTCCGTCTGTTCCTCGTCTAACTCGAGAACGAAAAGAGATAGCGATGTCAAACCTTCGCCGATCGATTTCCACGAGTACAAGGATCAGTGCTATTGAATATGAGCCGGATCAAAAGTCTGGTTTCCGAATATTGAAAATTGTATGCGATCTTTCGTATCTTGTTATAAGGTGGTTCACATTTTAGGCGAATAATTTTGAATTTTTTGATTTTAGGTCATCTTGCACCCCAATGCCAATTGTCATTGTAACTAACTTGCGAGTGAACTAATATCTAAGGTCAAACTGTATTTTAGTTCGAATTTCATTGTGAATAAGAGAGAAAACGGTAAAAGCGGAAAGTCCCACGCGACTTTGTTATTGCTTACCTTCTCCCGCACCGGAAATTGGCACAATAGCGTTATTCCCATTACTGTTACCGTAACGTCTTTATTTTCACTCGCTTCCGGAATTTGCGGATGCCTTCCCCCAAACTTGCCGAAGTACGGGAAGCGAACGTTAAAAACCAATCCAAAAATTGATTGTGGAAGAGCTTTCGGCTTTAAAGCACCCCTCCATTTATTTTGAAACGAAATTAATTTACGTTTTAATTTCAGTGAAACGCGCCCGTAGTGATACGGAAGAAAATCCACATCTGCCGGCCATCTATTATAAAAATCCGTCGGCCATCAAACGAGGTAAGTCACAGAATCGAAATTACTCAGTCGTCTCTTTTCCGGCGTCTCGGGCGTCGGAAGAAATGTTACCATAACAACGGCCGATTAGTGACGACTGAAATGAAATACTTGGGGTAATTTACTATTCAATTTTCCGACATTTACGAGATGTATTTTCGACGAGTTATAGCGAGAATTCAATTTAATCTCTCATTTATACAAGGGCTTCGGTATCAAATGAAATCGGGGGTTGTTTTTTTTTAATGAGCTTAACAGGGATTTGCTATGAGCTAATCGAGCATTAAATTGCGTGATATTTTCTGTTTCACTTCGCGATCTATGTACTTAACCGCATTAAAATCACTTTAGATTGAAAGCGACTTTCGACCATCAAAGGTCATAAAAAAGTCATTGAAAATGAAATCGTATTACACCACTTGAGGGCAGCTCGCTTCATCATATTTTCTTCTTAAATTAAAATGACTTTCCTTAATTCAATGATGATCACTCTTAAGGTTCAATTTTTATAGTTTGGATTTTCGCCCATAAACTTTATACACTTTGTTGTTCTATGCCCTCCTTCTCATTTCCACATAGTCTACATTTTCTTTCTTCTTCTTGTATCCATTTCTGTTTTCTCATTTCCGCATCTGAATCTCGTTTTAATATTTATTCTTCCTTCCCACAAATATTTTGGTAACCACTCCCGTATTAGATCATTATAAGTGCTACTTCTTCTTCATCATTTGTTGTTGTATTTGTGCATCCAGATCCCATTTTCCATCTTTTCTCCTACTTCTCTCCTCTATTCGACCTCTCCATTTTTCTCATCTGTTCTACCTCTGCTGCCATGCTCACTGCGTTGTCCCCACATGCCATGGACCATATATTTCTTCTTCCCACTACTACTCCCTTATTTGAATCCCAATTGTGTGTCCCCCAACCATCCTCATCTCTTCCCTTTCTCTTTCTAGTCTTTCATTATCATTGCATAGATTCTATACGCCGTAGTCATTATAGTAATTCCCCCGCAATTTGTTCCCTCTTTTGAAGATCGGCACGATTACCCCTTCGCTCCATTCTTGGGGCAAACCACCTTCTTTTCATACCTTGTTTATTACATTTCTCATTCTTTCCTTGGTGAAAATCCAAACCTCATTACCTATCCCGTGTCTCCCCGCCGCTTTCCCCTTCTTCAGTATTTTTAATTGCTCCTCTCTTGTTATCTCATCTCCTTCAACCTCCTCTCTTCCTACCACTTCCATAGAATTCTCTTTCGCCTGTTTTCCTTGTTGTAACTTGACAAAATGTTGTTTTCATTCCTCTAATTGTTATTTTCTTCGTTTATCACCTTCCAAAAAATCCCTTTTCTTTTTATTTCCCTGATTTACAATTCTTATTCTTTCTGTTTCTCCATCTTTTTTCATTGTACTTTTTTCCCTCACCTCTTTGTCCTCTATTTCCCCCCTTCTTTTTCTCTCCATCAATTCTCTATCTTGTGTACACTCTACCACTGGTCATTACTTGTTTCTCCTCTCCAGTTATTTGTTTCCACGCTATTGCTTTTTTAATACTTTTCATTATACTATTCAACTCCTCTGTATTCCCTCCTATTTCTTTACTTCTGTACAGCTCCACCGTGTAACGGGATTTCCCTATACAGGAATTTTTTAAATTGATAAAAATGCGCAATCTATGTTTAGGTGTGCATGTAACCTTGAACCTACGAATGCCTGCATTTTAGCATTGGAAGGAATTGTTATATTTGTATCATTTACTCTCACCCAAATTGGGATATTATTTAACCGTGAGGAGACTAAAACGGAATTAGCAATATAACGTAATAATCGCGGTTCGAATTGCAATTTCATTTCGCATGTAAATAGAATAGGATCATAAATACTGCTTTACGAATGTATATTCAGAATGAGGTAAAGTAAAATGAGTCACTGTAATAAAATAACCGCAAGGAGAGCATTTTGAGAATGAGGTACTAGACAACAAAAGACAGCGTGTTTTGTGAGCGGTCCGTGCACTTCCATTTCCACATCGAATCGACGAAAAGCAACGCCTAGTTTTTAGCCGGTCCGTTGTGCGGCCAACCACATCCAAATTGTGGGGGCGGATACAGACTATTTCATATCGAGGTATCCACGAAAAGACATCTAGAATTTCTAGTGAATATAAACAATAGCTCATCCCGTATATTAGAATAGTCTCATCGTACTACCTACTTGCGAGTTGCATTCAGATATTTAGGTAACGCAGTACGCTTTATTTTCATTGTACAGGGTGACCCAATAAGACGGCCATATGTCGGGAACCGTTCGTCGTATGACTTAGGGGTAAAAAAAATTGTTAAAATCGGTCAAACGGTTAAGAAGTTAAACCAGGTTATTGAAAAAACAATTGAACGCCCCACACCATCTTTGTTTTTGAAATAACTGATAGATAAAACTGGTTCTCTTTAAAAATGTGAAAAAAAATCTTTTAGTTTACTATGCGAAATTAAAAAAAAATGCAATTTTAAAATTTAAGATGCCAGTTACGCCCGCTGTTGGTCATTTTTAGAACTTGAAAATATTTTCCATCGATTCTTCATGACCGTATTACCCAATAATTTTTTTACCCCAAAGTCAGTTCCCGAGATATGACCGAGGAACAGACTTATTAGGTCACCCGGTATATACATAGTGATTGAGAATAATCTAAGTAATTTTCTTTTAGCACCTGAAGGTGATTCATGCGACATTGCTTTAGTTTCATATACGATTATAAATTTCCTACCAATGCGAAGTATGATTTTTGCGAATGAATGTGGTTTACAGGATCGTTCCGCCTCAACCCAGAACCATAAAGATTATTGAGTTATTGTTTATTCTTTACCCCTTATCGTAGAGGCCAGAAGAGGATTATTAACCGACGAGCAGCCGAGGCATATTAATATTTACACAAGAACCGCTCCCAATTTTATCAACCCGAAGACGTGGGAGACAAGGAAAATTTGTAACATCCGTTACATCGTTAACCTGATAATTCTCCCTCTTTGTTGGACTCTGTATATCTTGATGGAATTTTTCCCGTCTCTACCCATTTTCCCTGGCATTAAAATCTCTCCCTTCCTCCAATATCAGTCCCTCCTTCTCCCTTTCATTTACAATATTTTCTATTTTATTTTTTAGGTCCGTCATTTCTTCTCTGTTGTATCACTCTCATGTTCTTTTCCTCGACAATTGTTCCAAAGGTTTCGGAATGTTCATTTTTATCGGAAAAATCGACCTTCGCCATTTATCGCCGATGACTAAATCTTTCAGGGCGCCTCGATGTCTATCGGGATTACTGGAAATAAATAATATAAATAATTAGGTTTCCTGACTTGGAACAATCAATTGTTTAGGTTTACAGGTATTAATTTCTGGGAGGAATTGTGTCAGATTATACTTAAGCGAAGAGAGATTGTCTGCGTAATCCAAAATAAAAGCTTTCACACAGTATGTTTACTTACATTTATATTTTAATTAAAATTTAACAATATCAACGCTTCAAATTTCAAACGTTAAACGATAAACATCGACTGTGTAAGCCCTCGTCAATTTACAAACTTAATTGAGAGGCGATTAAGGTAAAACGTACGAGATTATCCGTGTGCATGTATTGTTTCTTTTCAGGGACCAGCCAGCCGTTCGACAACTGGGAAGACCTGAATAAGGAGACGTTCATCAATCTGGCGCCGTCGTTGTACTCGAACGACGGCAAGATCGACGACAAATCCATAGTGGATTACGAGAAGGCTTATCAGTACGGTACGAATAAGGAGAAGCTGGACGAGGCCTTGGAGAACGCCGTTCTGAAATCGGAACTGTACGGCAGTCCCGGATCGGCGAATCAGTACAGATACTTCGAGGGGGGCAACGATGAAAAACGCAAAAAACGAGCCGCTTTTAAGAGGTAAGTGTTGAGGCTTAATGGCGCTTTTGAAAGTGCGGTTACGCGCAATTGAATCTCGCTCGATTTGGCACGAAAAAGGAAAGCGATTACCTAAAGTGCTACAACTTTTAATGAACCAATTATTTTGTCAGAGCATTGTGTTATATAAAGTTTCTTCTGAAGTGATGGGAATTTGAGGTGAAAAATTCCTCCTTAATTTTGCTTAATCTGCGCTCCAATAACTTTTAGTTAGCAACCCTAAGAAATCCATGTTTGATTGGGGTGCATTAATATAAACAATTTTCCATCTCATCATTTCTCCCTTGAACATTGCTTCTCTGAGGAGGTTCCCCATGTTGGAGTGTTCCCTTTTTGTTCGTAGGTGAAATTTGGGTTTAGGGTGAATTTACATGCATCCGTTATCTGCCGATACGTTAAATTTAAAGGTGAAGATAAAGAAAACTGTCGGAAATTTTAGAAATATGTAAAAACAATTTTGGAAATGTTTCAGAATTCGAGAAATTTTTCGTAAATGGAAATCAGTTGGAAAATTTTGACATGGTTTTCAAAACGCGAAGGCATTTTGGAAATTAAAAATTGTAACCAGAACCATTTAAAGTAGACTAAAATTGCTACAATTTGGGACCAGAACCAATACGGAAATTTTAAGGTTTTAACCCCAAGATCGAGAAAAATACCCATTTAACGGAAAAAGTCAACTTTATTTTTAACGGTTGCAGAACAGAACCGAACAGAAGTGTAATAGAAACATCCTTCGAGCGAATTTGGTCTTTTTACTAATAAAATTTGTGCATAACTAACGGGCAATGACAGAAAAACGTGTCTCGGTCAAGGCTTTACACGACGCAAATATCTTTTGCGAATTCTGATGTACGATTTATGGACATGCCGTGAATGAGTGTAATTAGTTTTTTAATTACACCAAAAAAACCAAAAGCTCGCCCTTTAATTATCTGCTTAATATGGTTACCTCACTTTTACTTTGCTACATAAACAAAATTACATCACGTTTTAGGACAACTGTAAAAAAGTGGCACTGTTTTCAGCATGAAGGGTTATTGGTTTTGTGAACTCGAATAATGTTTTAAACTGCCCTTTGTGGCAGAAGGGCACGCGTGTACAAAACATGTAAATGTGCATGATCTAAAAGTGAAATGAATTTTCCTCTTCTAAACGACAAATAGAAAAGATAAGTATAAATTGTACACACAATTTTTTTATTCACTTGATTGATTATAATAAAATGGTCCGCCAAGAACCCTATATATGTGCTCAAAAAAATCTACAACCCTATGTAGGTGCTCAAGAAAATCTACCCCTATCCGTTCGCAAATTACGTGTATTTTTATAAAAAAACGTCTTTTACTCGGCACTCATCCACTTCAAGGGGTAGTTTTTCTTAATAGCGCGTCAAATATTTTTATGTATTTGATTGATTATACTAAAATGGTCAGCCAACAACCCTATGTAGGTGAACAAGAAAATCTACCCCTATCCGTTCGCAAATTACGTGTATTTTTATAAAAAAAACGTCTTTTACTCGGCACTCATCCACTTCAAGGGGTGGTTTTTCTTAATAGCGCGTCAAATATTTTTATGTATTTGATTGATTATACTAAAATGGTCCGCCAACAACCCTATGTAGGTGCTGAAGAAAATCTACCCCTATCCGTTCGCAAATTACGTGTATTTTTATAAAAAAACGTCTTTTACTCGGCACTCATCCACTTCAAGGGGTGGTTTTTCTTAATAGCGCGTCAAATATTTTTATGTATTTGATTGATTATACTAAAATGGTCAGCCAACAACCCTATGTAGGTGCTTAAGAAAATCTACCCCTATACGTTCGCAAATTACGTGTATTTTTACAAAAAGCGTCTTTTACTCGGGAAACATCCACTTCAAGGGGTGGTTTTTCTTAATAAGGCATCAAATATTTTTATTTATTTGGTTGATTATACTAAATTGGTCAGCCAACAACCCTATGTAGGTGCTCAAGAAAATCTACCCCTATCCGTTCGCAAATTACGTGTATTTTTATAAAAAAACGTCTTTTACTCGGCACTCATCCACTTCAAGGGGTAGTTTTTCTTAATAGCGCGTCAAATATTTTTATGTATTTGATTGATTATACTAAAATGGTCAGCCAACAACCCTATGTAGGTGAACAAGAAAATCTACCCCTATCCGTTCGCAAATTACGTGTATTTTTATAAAAAAAACGTCTTTTACTCGGCACTCATCCACTTCAAGGGGTGGTTTTTCTTAATAGCGCGTCAAATATTTTTATGTATTTGATTGATTATACTAAAATGGTCAGCCAACAACCCTATGTAGGTGCTTAAGAAAATCTACCCCTATACGTTCGCAAATTACGTGTATTTTTACAAAAAGCGTCTTTTACTCGGGAAACATCCACTTCAAGGGGTGGTTTTTCTTAATAGGGCACCAAATATCTTTATTTATTTGATTGATTATACTAAAATGGTCAGCCAAAAACCCTATGTAGGTGCTCAAGAAAATCTACCCCTATCCGTTCGGAAATTACGTGTATTTTTATAAAAAAACGTCTTTTACTCGGCACTCATTCACTTCAAGGGGTGGTTTTTCTTAATAAGGCATCAAATATTTTCATTTATTTGGTTGATTATACTAAAATGGTCAGCCAACATCCCTATGTAGGTGCACAAGAAAATCTACCCCTATCCGTTCGCAAATTACGTGTATTTTTATAAAAAACGTCTTACTCGGCACTCATCCACTTCAAGGGGTGGTTTTTATTATTAGCGCGTCAAATATTTGTATGTATTTGATTGATTATACTAAAATGCTCTGCCAACAACCCTATATCGATGCTCAAAAAATTTTACCCCAAGCCGTTCGCAAATTACGTTTACTTTAACATAAATCGTCTTTTACTCGGGAAACATCCACTTCAAGGGGTGGTTTTTCTTAATAGCTCATCAAATATTTATATTTATTTGTTTGATTATAATAAAATGGTCATCCAACAACCCTCCGTAGGTGCTCAAAAAAATCTAGCCCTATCCGTTCGCAAATTACGTGTATTTTTATAAAAAAACGTCTTTTACTCGGCACTCATCCACTGTCAGGGGTGGCTTTTCTGAATAGCGCATGAAATATTTTTATTTATATGATTGATTATACTAAAATGATCAGCTAACAACCCTGTCTAGGTGCTCAAGAAAATCTACCCCTATCCGTTCGCAAATTACATGTATTTTCACAAAAAGGGTCTTTTAATCGGGAAACATCCACTTCAAGGGGTGGTTTCTCTGAATAGAGCATTAAACATTTTTATATATTTGTTTGATTATTCTAAAATGCTCTGCCAGCAACCTTATATAGGCGCTCAAAAAATCTACCCCTATCCGTTCGCAAGTTAAATGTATTTTTACAAAAAGCGTCTTTTACTCCACAAACAGAATCAAGATAGCTACGTTTGTTTCTGAGATACAGGGTGAGAACGAAAAGTTTTTTTGGAAGTTATTTATTTGTTTATTAATTTATTTATTGTCCCTCTCTTGTTATCATTTATTGCTATCCATATAAGATAAAAAAAGTAAAAACTGTGCCTTTTAAACATTTTGGATTTTAGATGGTAGGTTAATAGAAACTTTTTTTTTAATTTTTGGACGAGCCAATTCATCCTGAAATCCTGCTCATATATATTATGGAACACCCTGTATAATATAGCCATTTCTTGTGCTAAAACCCATAAAGATTAATAAAACCTTAATTCTTAAAAGACCCTGCTTTGGAAGACCCTTTGAGGCTTTTTAAAACTGTTTAAGGCTCTTAAGAATCATATAGGCTGGCTTTCGGGTTCTTGGACACTCTTAGAGAGCTTTGTGACGACAATATAAAACAAACGCAAATGGAATTTTTTCATAAGGCAAAAACCAAATTATGCTGAATGTTAAATAGAGCGACCCGATATACAGAAATGTATTGTTTTACAGTGCAGGACTGAATGTGACAAGTTGAAAAATGGAAAATCTTCCACAAAGCGTGCTGTAGTTGAAATATCAGTGCCGGTAAATACATCAAAGAAGGCTATTCTAATCAAACTGAAATTTAAATGCCCCGTGGCGAGCGAGATTGAAGCTGCCCTTTTCGCTTGAGTTTCCCCTTTGCTGCACATTAGGTATATATCATTTTTGTACCCGTATAACATCCTACCGCTTTAAAGATAAGGCGATATTAGCCAAATTTAGTAATGGGAAGCCCTTTGAAAGGAAGTTACTGACGCTGGATTTCTCTCGAAAATAATATTTCGCTTGTTCTTTGATATTTTGAATTTATGACACTTTCGCTGGCAATCTCTCGACTGCCTTTGTTAACCTACGACGCGATTCCTATTTCCGTGACTATTTCTAGAAACACGCCACAAGATAATAGAGTTTCGTCTTCTCCTCTGTTACAAATCACGGTAGAAAAGGCGGACGCGAGCCAAGGTACCTACTACGTTCGTAAAGACAAATTTATGATTACCCCCGCCGAGACGAGGAAATTACAAGTAAATCTCGCGTATTAATCTCGCCCACTTCAAACAAGAGGTTCAGATTTTCTATTGAAACTTTCCTACGGTAAAAGACGTCTACGTATAACGTTTCAAAAGGAAATATGAAACCAAACAAGTTTTCCCTGGGTAATAAAAGAATGAAAGTAATACCATTTCGAAGAAACTCTACAGGAATGTCTACTCACGCAATATTAAATATTCCATTGCATACCGGTTACCGTGTAATCCAGAATTTATTATCACTCCGATTAAGAAGAGGGGGGGGGGGCACAAATTTGTTTAGCAAACTATGTTCTATCGTAACTAACCACTACAAGTATAAACGCAATGGATTTTCTGTACTTTTGACCCCAATGCTTTCGTGGTAAAATTCAATTAAGCGCTATCGTGGTGATCAAACGTTGCAACCAAAACGAAAATGTTCTCTCGCGTAAATACGCCGCTTCATATTAGTTTTACTCATGATGGTAATTCGCAAATTTCCGCGCTTACGTTATGTAGGTTTGCGTCGAAGGTTTGGCTAAGAATGCCTTTCTCCCACCCAATTTTCACTTACGTACTCCAGTGTAGTAGAAATTTTGAATTCCTCCGAAAGGAAAGGCGCACATATGGAGTAGCCTAAATTAGCACAATATTTTGGAGATGTAGCAAATTGGGGTGCCGACTCAGGGTTACTAATCCAATCCACCTCTTCTTACAACCCTATTTTATAGAATTGCCTTAAAATTGCGCAAATTTTAAACTCCCTTCTTTATGCAAGTAACGAATTGTTAGGGGTGCATCAAATTACACGTTACCTGTAGAAAACGTTATTTTGCTGCCCATACAAAATAATGCAAAATAACGTTTTTATTATAGCTGATTCACAATCTCCGTTTTGAACACTCAAATGCGTGCGAAATCGGGCCTTTAAAGTTTGCTTAGTAACATTAGTTCAAATATCATTTATGAAACGGTCATATGAGGCTGAATAAAAAATCTTCTTAGGTCGCTGTCTGTAAATGCCAAAGTTGGACCTATCCTTTTTTGAAGCTTCCACAAGCGCATGTAATTTAGAGTGTGCTGCCAGATCTGTTCTGTTTTTTTTGTAAGATGCTTTCTATTCATCCACAAATAGAAGTTTTCATATTCTTTATAATAGGCTTTTACTGGGTCACAGGGTTTGGATTTTGCACCTACCAACTTTTCTTCTGTTTCTGCAACAAGCCATTGAATGAACGGATCTTTTTCAACCGAAGTAATTTTATTTATAAAGGCGATAAATTTTATACGCAAACGTCAAGTGACATTTCCATGACCTGAAATAACGAATAAACAAAACCTTTACTTCTCGGCGTTGATAATGGGCATCGTTTTTTGATATAAAAAACGTAGTTATTACAATGGAAAGTGAAAAATTTTTTGTTTTGGTTTTATTTCGGAGGAAAACAGCTTTCCGTTATACTTTACATTTGTTGTAGAAAATTTTAAATGGATTCCGTTTTTTCTTTGGGCACGGAAAGAAATTTTATCGGATTATCTGAAAGTGCCCTAATCTCGACGTATTACAAATATAAGTTTATTAAAAATTGCATTACCCAATCCCCACACTTACGTTACATTACGTGACGTAAATAAAGCCGTCGGACTTATCCTTTTTTTCTCCAAAAACCAAAGTCTCCCTCGCGCGGCTTTAAATCTCTGCTCTCTGAAGGATCGTGCAGTGGGATATTTATCGGCGTTACGCCCGAAGATATTTCAAGCGTGCCCACATATCAGTATTGTTCCCCACGCTCGCTCGCGCGCTTCTCGATATTTGCGCTTTCAATGGAACTACTTCGTATTCAGAGAAAATCGGAGGAAATTATGTTCCCTTTGTGGATTCGTAATTGCGTATGATGCGATCACTCGAACGTATTCAATAGCAGGTGGAACTATCTCAGGTGTAAGAAGGGTCCAAGTGGTTTTGAGTAAATTCTCTCGAATTCCAACAGAATGAAGGTAATTATATAAGGATAAGAAACCTATTGGTTGTTAGGGCACGCCAATAGAGGTCATTGCGTTCAGAAAAGAAGGCCCGTTTCTCTTTAAATGTTGTGCCTAATCAGTAAGTGTTTAAGGGTCTTTAAGAGCTTTGAAAGGCGATTTGAGCAATTGACTTTCTGCTTATAATATCCTATTATTTTAGAGAGAATCTTTAAGGACCTTCAAGCGTTTTCCGTGTACTTTCAACAGCATTTGAGTTCAGAAATCTGCAACAATTTGTATTTTGATAAACATAGGAAAATTTACGCTTATACCGCTTCATAGCGAACATAAAAAAAGTATATCTGGCAACAACAAGGGGGGGGGGGGGGGGAGAAGGTGAGCGCCGCGCCGTTGAAGAGTTTCGATCCGTTGTGTTTAAAATCGCGCACGTGACAAGAATGCAGGTTTACTATTGGTTTAATAAGGTACGCTAGTCGAGGTTGTTGAGTTCAGAAAATGGGTCCCGTTTCAGAATTTCTAACGGGCGAGATTCGAATAGCGAAAGAAGTGGAAGGGCGATCGTCCTAAGCCGATTTTCGCAAGCGAGTACGTACTAATTTGGGCAAATTATTATTATTCTTGGTTTATGTCAAGTAAAAATGAAAGTTTTTGTTTAATTTCAAAAGCGACCTCGTGTGTGAAGAAAAATTGATTCGCGGACGACATTTTTAGCGGCGTTGTGAGAAGTGTCTTCATGTATGTGAGAAGAGATGCGGTTGTAACTCGAGAACCGTAACGTGAGTGAAATCAATCCGGATAGTAGTAAAGATTAGCAGTTTAACTTCGGGTATAAACATATTAAGTAGTAGGCACTCCTAAATCTCGCGACGAAAGAAAACTTTTGATTCGAAAGAAGGCCTTTTATTTACGAGTGGTAAAATATAGGCGAAGGAACATTTTCGAGTCAAAGACCCGCTTTCCAAATAACAAAATGGAACGATCCGATGACTAACATTAACGGTTGGTTAAAATCAGGTTTCTTAGTCGCGAGTTGATAGATGGTCGATTAAAGTAGAGTAGTCGAGTACAAGTCGTTGTTGGTCCTTCTACATTTTCATAGTAACTACCAACTTTCATAAATATTTCAGTGACATATAGAGAATGAGTAAGTTTTTGGGACATATAATACGGTAGAAATCGCTTTATGAATAGACGTAAAACAAGAGCAAAAACTTTTGTTTGCGTGGCATGCTCTAACAGTTTTTCAGTCGATCGAGTAAAAGGAAATTGTCGGCCCTTCGCGCAAGAAACTTACGTTTAATGGTTTTCTGCAATAGAACTGGCCTTAATGGACTTTTAATACTTTCTAGTGCTGATGGGTACGTTAAAAGAAAACTAATGGATCGGCGAACGAAGTATGACTTTCATGAACTTTTCAATTAAATTGACGATAACATTTACTGAAGGGCGTGTTTACGTAAAGACAGTTACGAGTTTAGGGTTTCACGAAAACTACACGCGCTTTTCGTTCAAATACTTATGATTACTCAACAATTTTAATTTTTAAATATCCGAATATAAAATTTATCACCTATTTGTAGCGCATTTTTGCAAATTTATTTGTCAAAAGGTAGCTTTTAATCTCATGGCCGGCTGGCTGGCTGGCAGCAAATGAGGGCGCGTAAAAAAACGCTTGTAGAAAGACGAGGAATGTACGTGTACCTACCGGGGCCGTGTAATTAACAACCTTAGGGACGGGGCTGCATGATCTGGGCGCCATCCCCGAGCGTGGTTTTACTAATGTGGTGATTTTTCAGTTTTTTTCTACGCACAATTTCTGCGTGACGGGATTTTATTTTTTCCTGGGGTTAAAATTAACTCTTATTTAGGTGTAATTTGCTGGATTAAACACAAAACTAATCATTTAAAGGGAATCAAAATTTATTCGACATAAATCAATCAATAAAGCTGAAATTAAAATAGGCACTCACATCTCAGACTGTTTTTTCGTAAGCGTGAACAACGCTTCAACTTAATTTGAATTATAACAATTAAAACTTTCTTCTACACCATGAACTCTAACCATTATAAAGACGGACTGTCTTTCCAAAAACAAAATCTATTACGCCAAACTGTCATACACTAATCAGAACGCCCACCAAAAAGTAACGTCTCTTCTATTTAACGACTCTTCCCTTCTACACCTTCCTAATCAAAACTAATGCGCGTCTGAATAACTGAACACCTGCGTTGAAAAAACATCTGCTTATCTTGAAATTAATTAGCTGTGTGCAGCGGTATCAAACTCCTATCGCACTGACCGGAGATAAACTTTTACGATAACTACACGCAAATATTTCCAAACTTAATCCTTTTAACACGTAATTCAACTTTACAATTACAAATCAAAGCAATTATTTAAAGGAAAATTAAATATCTAAATCTAAATCTAAAAAGTTTACTATCAAATTTATTTTCAACTTTTTATATAAATTATTCGAAAAATGAATTAATCCTCGTGCGAGATGCGAGATCTCTTTGTCTTTGTCGAGCTTCTATTGGCGACACGATAAAGAGAAACCGCGACTCGAGCTTTTAGAAACTT
>NW_022170819.1:1519527-1533108 GCF_008802855.1 Photinus pyralis | reverse complement strand
TCGCAAATTACGTGTAGTTTTACAAAAAGCGTCTTTTACTCGGGAAATATTCACTTCAAGGGGTGGTTTTTCTTTATAGCGCATCAAATATTTTTATTTATTTGTTTGATTATACTAAAATGCTCTGCCAACAACCCTATATATGTGCTCAAAAAAATCTACCCCTATCCGTTCGCAAATTACGTGTACTTTTACAAAAAGCGTCTTTTACTCGGGAAATATTCACTTCAAGGGGTGGTTTTTCTTTATAGCGCATCAAATATTTTTATTTATTTGTTTGATCATACTAAAATGCTCTGCCAACAACGCTATACATGTGCTCAAAAAAATCTACCCTTATTGGTTCGCAAATTACGTGTACTTTTACAAAAAGCGTCTTTTACTCGGGAAATTTTCACTTCAAGGAGTGGTTTTTCTTTATAGCGCATGAAATATGTTTATTTATTTGTTTGATTATACTAAAATGCTCTGCCAACAACCATATATATTTGCTCAAAAAAATCTACCCCTATTCGATCGCAAATTACGTGTACTTTTACAAAAAGCGTCTTTTACTCGGGAAATATTCAATTCAAGGGGTGGTTTTTCTTAATAGCGCATGAAATATTTTTATTTTTTTGATTAATTATACTAAAATGGTCCGTCAACAACCATATATATGTGCTCAAAAAAATCTACCCTTATTGGTTCGCAAATTACGTGTAGTTTTACAAAAAGCGTCTTTTACTCGGGAAATATTCACTTCAAGGGGTGATTTTTCTTAATAGCGAACGAAATATTTTTATTTATTTGTTTGATTATACTAAAATGCTCTGTCAACAACCCTATATATATGTGCTCAAAAAATCTACCCCTATCCGTTCGCAAATTACGTGTACTTTTACAAAAAGCGTCTTTTACTCGGGAAATATTCACTTCAAGGGGTGGTTTTTCTTAATAGCGCATGAAATATTTTTATTTATTTGATTAATTATAATAAAATGGTCCGTCAACAAAAATCTACCCCTATTGGTTCGCAAATTACGTGTACTTTTACAAAAAGCGTCTTTTACTCGGGAAATATTCAATTCAAGGGGTGGTTTTTCTTTATAGCGCATCAAATATTTTTATTTATTTGATTAATTATACTAAATTGGTCCGTCAACAACCATATATATGTGCTCAAAAAAATCTACCCTTATTGGTTCGCAAATTACGTGTAGTTTTACAAAAAGCGTCTTTTACTCGGGAAATATTCACTTCAAGGGGTGGTTTTTCTTTATAGCGCATCAAATATTTTTATTTATTTGTTTGATTATACTAAAATGCTCTGCCAACAACCCTATATATGTGCTCAAAAAAATCTACCCCTATCCGTTCGCAAATTACGTGTACTTTTACAAAAAGCGTCTTTTACTCGGGAAATATTCACTTCAAGGGGTGGTTTTTCTTAATAGCGCATGAAATATCTTTATTTATTTGTTTGATTATACTAAAAAAAAATCTACCCCTATCCGTTCGGAAATTATATGTACCTAGTTTGCTAGAACGGCTCTTACTTGGCACGCATCTACTTCACGGGGTGGTTTTCTTAATAGCGCATGAAATATTTTTATTTACTTGAATGATTATAGTAAATAGGTCCACTAACAACGCTATATAGGTGCTCAAAAAATCTACCCCTATCCCTTCGCAACTTCGCAACAACGTGTATTCTTATAAAACGTTTCCTTTCCTTGGAAATCATTCAGTGTAATTGTAAGGGGTAGTATTTTTACAGCGCATCATATATATTTAATTTCTTGGATTGATTATGTTAAAAGGGTCCATCAACAACCCTATATATGTGCTCAAAGAAATATACCCACCCCCATCCGTTTGCGAATTACGTATATTTTTATACAAAGCTTCTGTTACTCGGCACTTCAAGGGGTGGTTTTTCTTAATAGTGCCTGACATTTTTTATGTATGGAGTCCACCAACAACCCTGTATAGGTGCTTAAAAAATCTACCCCTCTCCGTTCGCAAATTACGTGTATTTTTATAAAAAGCTTTCTTTGCTCGGCACTCATTCACTTCAGGGGTGGTTTTTCTTAATTACTCATCAAATATTTTAATGTATTTGATTGATTATAAAATTCAAAAAATTTCTTGAGTTTGTACTTATCTTTTAACTTTCTAATCGCATGCATGAATGCACGAAGGGATAGAAGATGCTTCATGTAGGTATTCATCCGCGAAAACAACTTTTCATATTTTTTATAATAGGCTTTTACTGGATGTGGGTTTTCCACCTACAAATTTTTCTTTTGCTTTTGCAACAAGTCATTGAATAGACAGTGTATTATCTTTTTCTGTTAAAGTCATTTCATTTAGAATGTATTCGAGTATAACGTCAATATGCTTTCATTTTATTTCCCTTATTTTTCAATTATTTTGCAAATATAATAAAAAATACCATAATAAACGCATTTATAATTGGTCTTTAAAGAACTTTCAAGACTTGATTAATGATTATACACTTGTGTCTTAATAAACTATTCTAAGAGAACTTCAATTGTAGGAGGAAAAGATTTCTGTAGCAAGAACTCGTCATTTGATGGACGTATGGCGTAAGACAAATTATAGACCGCTGTAAAGAATAATGCGTTTGCATAAATTCAATGTTGCGCACTTTTGATGCTAAATTTAAACACGAAAGGTAAACATTCAAAAACAAAAACACCCGGTTACAGCATAAACAAGGGAAAACACACATTTTTGTGAGAATCTTGCATATTGATTTAAGAATTATAATAAAATCAATCCTCGACCTTGTGTTATGAATTTACTTACGTTGTTATTTACAGTTTGGAATCTACCCTTATTCTGTTTACGTATTTCTACGAGCGAGGCAAGTCGACATTTCCAGAATGTCAACGTAGCTGGAGGAAAAGAAATCAATTATTAATTTTCAATTATTTCTTATGAACCTTTTTTTCTTGAAACATATTAGGTGCATGTATAAGACGAAAAGGGACAACAACACCATTATGTTTGAACTTTATATTCGTTTTTATTATACTGCAGTTGCGCACTGTAGTTATCTTTTAAGAACCATTGCTGGAGAGTAATCGAGAGAAAAGTGAAATTTTGGAACAGATGGGAAGATTTGCTATTCGAAAAAAATCTTCATAGGATTATTTTACAAACCCTTATGGAAGTGTTCTTAGAAACTTAGAGAGGAAAATTTAGTGGTTATTTAGTAGAACGTATTGAAATTTGGAAGACAAGAAGGGGAACGAAAACATTTTTTGCTTTAAGATTTTTTTTAATTTTTCAAAGAAGCAACATCAAAGTCAAACTGTTTACGAGGCATTCCTATCAGTCCCCTTAGAAATATTCATTAGAAACTTCCTTGAAAGATCTTATTTAAGACGTTTTTAAAGAACCTTTTTGAAAATATTTTTAGAATGATTTGTTCAAGTAATCGAAATTTACCATTGAAATCCTTTTAAATAATCTTAAGTTACTGTAACACAAGTTAGAATTTTTTTTCGTCTACTGTGCAACCCTGTGTGGGAACGGGAAGAGAATATTTCCACTGCAGAAGCTCACTGCATGCGGTAAAAGTCCGCTAATCAAAGGCGCCCCTCCGCTTCCTGCACCTTCTGTGTGTGCCATCCACTTTGACGTTTTTATGAAACCGCCAAAATTAAAAAAATACGGCCACGTTTTTGATACATGTAAAGGTATAACAGAAAGTTCGTCCCCTATGCTCCGTAAGAATGATCTTTAGAACCCGTAACAATGTAGTGTTTTGAGTCTTATCTGGTTACACACTCGCTTCCTATCTGAAAGCGCTTCATTTTATTGCATTTCGACTATGTGTTTACTATTTGTAAATTCGAAACCAAATCTTTCTAATCCTAAACCCACGACCTGTTACAACCCGCTTGCGTTTTGTTGCCAAAGGATTTTCTTTCACTCACAAACGCCCTGAGAAAAAACGTATATTTAAAACGGAATACTCAATAAATACAAATTTAAGGGTTATACAGTCGGAGGCCAAATCTTTGTGCTGAGAATTTGAGACCTATCAAAATTAAATATGGAAAATCACGTGCCAACTGGTTTATTACTCCATTAGTGTTTTATCTCAAAAGTAACGAAAATGTCTTTTCAAAGACTGCAATTTTATTAAATTGTCTAATATTTCAACGCGGTTACGGTAACGTCGTCAAAAGATTTATTTGTATTGAGGCTTGGTAATCTCTTTTCCCTCGTGTGACAAACAAGGGAGGCGATCGATAAGAAATTACTCGAACCGTAAAAGGTAGCATATTTTTCTTTGGATATAAGGCGGCACTATCTACTCGGTAATCCATTTATGTAGCTAAGCTCCGGGACGCGTGGGTGATGTTTCGGAAGCGTTTGAAAGGGAATGACGTATGAAACTGATGGACGATTTCGCGCAAATTTGATGCTTTTCATGTCCAAATTGACTCTGGGATGTGCTTTCTGACCGTCGGCCATTTTTATGGGAATTTTTCAAAAGAAAAAAAATTTGCTTTTGTCCGTCTGTCCGTCTGTTCCTCGTCTAACTCGAGAACGAAAAGAGATAGCGATGTCAAACCTTCGCCGATCGATTTCCACGAGTACAAGGATCAGTGCTATTGAATATGAGCCGGATCAAAAGTCTGGTTTCCGAATATTGAAAATTGTATGCGATCTTTCGTATCTTGTTATAAGGTGGTTCACATTTTAGGCGAATAATTTTGAATTTTTTGATTTTAGGTCATCTTGCACCCCAATGCCAATTGTCATTGTAACTAACTTGCGAGTGAACTAATATCTAAGGTCAAACTGTATTTTAGTTCGAATTTCATTGTGAATAAGAGAGAAAACGGTAAAAGCGGAAAGTCCCACGCGACTTTGTTATTGCTTACCTTCTCCCGCACCGGAAATTGGCACAATAGCGTTATTCCCATTACTGTTACCGTAACGTCTTTATTTTCACTCGCTTCCGGAATTTGCGGATGCCTTCCCCCAAACTTGCCGAAGTACGGGAAGCGAACGTTAAAAACCAATCCAAAAATTGATTGTGGAAGAGCTTTCGGCTTTAAAGCACCCCTCCATTTATTTTGAAACGAAATTAATTTACGTTTTAATTTCAGTGAAACGCGCCCGTAGTGATACGGAAGAAAATCCACATCTGCCGGCCATCTATTATAAAAATCCGTCGGCCATCAAACGAGGTAAGTCACAGAATCGAAATTACTCAGTCGTCTCTTTTCCGGCGTCTCGGGCGTCGGAAGAAATGTTACCATAACAACGGCCGATTAGTGACGACTGAAATGAAATACTTGGGGTAATTTACTATTCAATTTTCCGACATTTACGAGATGTATTTTCGACGAGTTATAGCGAGAATTCAATTTAATCTCTCATTTATACAAGGGCTTCGGTATCAAATGAAATCGGGGGTTGTTTTTTTTTAATGAGCTTAACAGGGATTTGCTATGAGCTAATCGAGCATTAAATTGCGTGATATTTTCTGTTTCACTTCGCGATCTATGTACTTAACCGCATTAAAATCACTTTAGATTGAAAGCGACTTTCGACCATCAAAGGTCATAAAAAAGTCATTGAAAATGAAATCGTATTACACCACTTGAGGGCAGCTCGCTTCATCATATTTTCTTCTTAAATTAAAATGACTTTCCTTAATTCAATGATGATCACTCTTAAGGTTCAATTTTTATAGTTTGGATTTTCGCCCATAAACTTTATACACTTTGTTGTTCTATGCCCTCCTTCTCATTTCCACATAGTCTACATTTTCTTTCTTCTTCTTGTATCCATTTCTGTTTTCTCATTTCCGCATCTGAATCTCGTTTTAATATTTATTCTTCCTTCCCACAAATATTTTGGTAACCACTCCCGTATTAGATCATTATAAGTGCTACTTCTTCTTCATCATTTGTTGTTGTATTTGTGCATCCAGATCCCATTTTCCATCTTTTCTCCTACTTCTCTCCTCTATTCGACCTCTCCATTTTTCTCATCTGTTCTACCTCTGCTGCCATGCTCACTGCGTTGTCCCCACATGCCATGGACCATATATTTCTTCTTCCCACTACTACTCCCTTATTTGAATCCCAATTGTGTGTCCCCCAACCATCCTCATCTCTTCCCTTTCTCTTTCTAGTCTTTCATTATCATTGCATAGATTCTATACGCCGTAGTCATTATAGTAATTCCCCCGCAATTTGTTCCCTCTTTTGAAGATCGGCACGATTACCCCTTCGCTCCATTCTTGGGGCAAACCACCTTCTTTTCATACCTTGTTTATTACATTTCTCATTCTTTCCTTGGTGAAAATCCAAACCTCATTACCTATCCCGTGTCTCCCCGCCGCTTTCCCCTTCTTCAGTATTTTTAATTGCTCCTCTCTTGTTATCTCATCTCCTTCAACCTCCTCTCTTCCTACCACTTCCATAGAATTCTCTTTCGCCTGTTTTCCTTGTTGTAACTTGACAAAATGTTGTTTTCATTCCTCTAATTGTTATTTTCTTCGTTTATCACCTTCCAAAAAATCCCTTTTCTTTTTATTTCCCTGATTTACAATTCTTATTCTTTCTGTTTCTCCATCTTTTTTCATTGTACTTTTTTCCCTCACCTCTTTGTCCTCTATTTCCCCCCTTCTTTTTCTCTCCATCAATTCTCTATCTTGTGTACACTCTACCACTGGTCATTACTTGTTTCTCCTCTCCAGTTATTTGTTTCCACGCTATTGCTTTTTTAATACTTTTCATTATACTATTCAACTCCTCTGTATTCCCTCCTATTTCTTTACTTCTGTACAGCTCCACCGTGTAACGGGATTTCCCTATACAGGAATTTTTTAAATTGATAAAAATGCGCAATCTATGTTTAGGTGTGCATGTAACCTTGAACCTACGAATGCCTGCATTTTAGCATTGGAAGGAATTGTTATATTTGTATCATTTACTCTCACCCAAATTGGGATATTATTTAACCGTGAGGAGACTAAAACGGAATTAGCAATATAACGTAATAATCGCGGTTCGAATTGCAATTTCATTTCGCATGTAAATAGAATAGGATCATAAATACTGCTTTACGAATGTATATTCAGAATGAGGTAAAGTAAAATGAGTCACTGTAATAAAATAACCGCAAGGAGAGCATTTTGAGAATGAGGTACTAGACAACAAAAGACAGCGTGTTTTGTGAGCGGTCCGTGCACTTCCATTTCCACATCGAATCGACGAAAAGCAACGCCTAGTTTTTAGCCGGTCCGTTGTGCGGCCAACCACATCCAAATTGTGGGGGCGGATACAGACTATTTCATATCGAGGTATCCACGAAAAGACATCTAGAATTTCTAGTGAATATAAACAATAGCTCATCCCGTATATTAGAATAGTCTCATCGTACTACCTACTTGCGAGTTGCATTCAGATATTTAGGTAACGCAGTACGCTTTATTTTCATTGTACAGGGTGACCCAATAAGACGGCCATATGTCGGGAACCGTTCGTCGTATGACTTAGGGGTAAAAAAAATTGTTAAAATCGGTCAAACGGTTAAGAAGTTAAACCAGGTTATTGAAAAAACAATTGAACGCCCCACACCATCTTTGTTTTTGAAATAACTGATAGATAAAACTGGTTCTCTTTAAAAATGTGAAAAAAAATCTTTTAGTTTACTATGCGAAATTAAAAAAAAATGCAATTTTAAAATTTAAGATGCCAGTTACGCCCGCTGTTGGTCATTTTTAGAACTTGAAAATATTTTCCATCGATTCTTCATGACCGTATTACCCAATAATTTTTTTACCCCAAAGTCAGTTCCCGAGATATGACCGAGGAACAGACTTATTAGGTCACCCGGTATATACATAGTGATTGAGAATAATCTAAGTAATTTTCTTTTAGCACCTGAAGGTGATTCATGCGACATTGCTTTAGTTTCATATACGATTATAAATTTCCTACCAATGCGAAGTATGATTTTTGCGAATGAATGTGGTTTACAGGATCGTTCCGCCTCAACCCAGAACCATAAAGATTATTGAGTTATTGTTTATTCTTTACCCCTTATCGTAGAGGCCAGAAGAGGATTATTAACCGACGAGCAGCCGAGGCATATTAATATTTACACAAGAACCGCTCCCAATTTTATCAACCCGAAGACGTGGGAGACAAGGAAAATTTGTAACATCCGTTACATCGTTAACCTGATAATTCTCCCTCTTTGTTGGACTCTGTATATCTTGATGGAATTTTTCCCGTCTCTACCCATTTTCCCTGGCATTAAAATCTCTCCCTTCCTCCAATATCAGTCCCTCCTTCTCCCTTTCATTTACAATATTTTCTATTTTATTTTTTAGGTCCGTCATTTCTTCTCTGTTGTATCACTCTCATGTTCTTTTCCTCGACAATTGTTCCAAAGGTTTCGGAATGTTCATTTTTATCGGAAAAATCGACCTTCGCCATTTATCGCCGATGACTAAATCTTTCAGGGCGCCTCGATGTCTATCGGGATTACTGGAAATAAATAATATAAATAATTAGGTTTCCTGACTTGGAACAATCAATTGTTTAGGTTTACAGGTATTAATTTCTGGGAGGAATTGTGTCAGATTATACTTAAGCGAAGAGAGATTGTCTGCGTAATCCAAAATAAAAGCTTTCACACAGTATGTTTACTTACATTTATATTTTAATTAAAATTTAACAATATCAACGCTTCAAATTTCAAACGTTAAACGATAAACATCGACTGTGTAAGCCCTCGTCAATTTACAAACTTAATTGAGAGGCGATTAAGGTAAAACGTACGAGATTATCCGTGTGCATGTATTGTTTCTTTTCAGGGACCAGCCAGCCGTTCGACAACTGGGAAGACCTGAATAAGGAGACGTTCATCAATCTGGCGCCGTCGTTGTACTCGAACGACGGCAAGATCGACGACAAATCCATAGTGGATTACGAGAAGGCTTATCAGTACGGTACGAATAAGGAGAAGCTGGACGAGGCCTTGGAGAACGCCGTTCTGAAATCGGAACTGTACGGCAGTCCCGGATCGGCGAATCAGTACAGATACTTCGAGGGGGGCAACGATGAAAAACGCAAAAAACGAGCCGCTTTTAAGAGGTAAGTGTTGAGGCTTAATGGCGCTTTTGAAAGTGCGGTTACGCGCAATTGAATCTCGCTCGATTTGGCACGAAAAAGGAAAGCGATTACCTAAAGTGCTACAACTTTTAATGAACCAATTATTTTGTCAGAGCATTGTGTTATATAAAGTTTCTTCTGAAGTGATGGGAATTTGAGGTGAAAAATTCCTCCTTAATTTTGCTTAATCTGCGCTCCAATAACTTTTAGTTAGCAACCCTAAGAAATCCATGTTTGATTGGGGTGCATTAATATAAACAATTTTCCATCTCATCATTTCTCCCTTGAACATTGCTTCTCTGAGGAGGTTCCCCATGTTGGAGTGTTCCCTTTTTGTTCGTAGGTGAAATTTGGGTTTAGGGTGAATTTACATGCATCCGTTATCTGCCGATACGTTAAATTTAAAGGTGAAGATAAAGAAAACTGTCGGAAATTTTAGAAATATGTAAAAACAATTTTGGAAATGTTTCAGAATTCGAGAAATTTTTCGTAAATGGAAATCAGTTGGAAAATTTTGACATGGTTTTCAAAACGCGAAGGCATTTTGGAAATTAAAAATTGTAACCAGAACCATTTAAAGTAGACTAAAATTGCTACAATTTGGGACCAGAACCAATACGGAAATTTTAAGGTTTTAACCCCAAGATCGAGAAAAATACCCATTTAACGGAAAAAGTCAACTTTATTTTTAACGGTTGCAGAACAGAACCGAACAGAAGTGTAATAGAAACATCCTTCGAGCGAATTTGGTCTTTTTACTAATAAAATTTGTGCATAACTAACGGGCAATGACAGAAAAACGTGTCTCGGTCAAGGCTTTACACGACGCAAATATCTTTTGCGAATTCTGATGTACGATTTATGGACATGCCGTGAATGAGTGTAATTAGTTTTTTAATTACACCAAAAAAACCAAAAGCTCGCCCTTTAATTATCTGCTTAATATGGTTACCTCACTTTTACTTTGCTACATAAACAAAATTACATCACGTTTTAGGACAACTGTAAAAAAGTGGCACTGTTTTCAGCATGAAGGGTTATTGGTTTTGTGAACTCGAATAATGTTTTAAACTGCCCTTTGTGGCAGAAGGGCACGCGTGTACAAAACATGTAAATGTGCATGATCTAAAAGTGAAATGAATTTTCCTCTTCTAAACGACAAATAGAAAAGATAAGTATAAATTGTACACACAATTTTTTTATTCACTTGATTGATTATAATAAAATGGTCCGCCAAGAACCCTATATATGTGCTCAAAAAAATCTACCCCTATCCGTTCGCAAATTACGTATACTTTTACAAAAAGCGTCTTTTACTCGGGAAACATGCAGTTAAAAGGGTGGTTTTTCGGAATAGCGCATGAAATATTTTTATTTATTTATTTATTAGTATGATTAAACTACAATGATCTGCCAACAACCCTATGTAGGTGCTCAAAAAAATCTACCCCTATCCGTTCGCAAATTACGTGTATTTTTATAAAAAACGTCTTTTACTCGGCACTCATCCACTTCAAGGGGTGGTTTTTCTTAATAGCGCATCAAATATTTTTATGTATTTGATTGATTATACTAAAATGGTCAGCCAACAACCCTATGTAGGTGCTCAAGAAAATCTACCCCTATCCGTTCGCAAATTACGTGTATTTTTATAAAAAACGTCTTTTATTCGCCATTCATCCACTTCAAGGGGTGGTTTTTCTTAATAGCGCATCAAATATTTTTATGTATTTCATTGATTATACTAAAATGGTCAGCCAACAACCCTCTGTAGGTGCTCAAGAAAATCTACCCCTATACGTTCGCAAATTACGTGTATTTTTACAAAAAGCGTCTTTTACTCGCCACTCATCCACTTCAAGGGGTGGTTTTTCTTAATAGTGCATCAAATATTTTTATGTATTTGATTGATTATACTAAAATGGTCCGCCAACAACCCTATGTAGGTGCTCAAGAAAATCTACCCCTATCCGTTCGCAAATTACATGTATTTTCACAAAAAGGGTCTTTTAATCGGGAAACATCCACTTCAAGGGGTGTTTTTTCTTAATAGTGCATCAAATGTTTATATTTATTTGTTTAATTATACTGAAATGGTGAGCCAACAACCCTATGTAGATGCTCAAGAAAATCTACCCCTATCCGTTCGCAAATTACGTGTACTTTTACAAAAAGCGTCTTTTACTCGGGGAACATCCACTTCAAGGGGTGGTTTTTCTTAATAGCGCATCAAATATTTTTATGTATTTGATTAATTATACTAAAATGGTCAGCCAACAACCCTATGTAGGTGCTCAAGAAAATCTACCCCTATCCGTTCGCAAATTACATGTATTTTCACAAAAAGGGTCTTTTAATCGGGAAACATCCACTTCAAGGGGTGTTTTTTCTTAATAGTGCATCAAATGTTTATATTTATTTGTTTAATTATACTGAAATGGTGAGCCAACAACCCTATGTAGATGCTCAAGAAAATCTACCCCTATCCGTTCGCAAATTACGTGTACTTTTACAAAAAGCGTCTTTTACTCGGGGAACATCCACTTCAAGGGGTGGTTTTTCTTAATAGCGCATCAAATATTTTTATGTATTTGATTAATTATACTAAAATGGTCAGCCAACAACCCTATGTAGGTGCTCAAGAAAATCTACCCCTATCCGTTCGCAAATTACATGTATTTTCACAAAAAGGGTCTTTTAATCGGGAAACATCCACTTCAAGGGGTGTTTTTTCTTAATAGTGCATCAAATGTTTATATTTATTTGTTTAATTATACTGAAATGGTGAGCCAACAACCCTATGTAGATGCTCAAGAAAATCTACCCCTATCCGTTCGCAAATTACGTGTACTTTTACAAAAAGCGTCTTTTACTCGGGGAACATCCACTTCAAGGGGTGGTTTTTCTTAATAGCGCATCAAATATTTTTATGTATTTGATTAATTATACTAAAATGGTCAGCCAACAACCCTATGTAGGTGCTCAAGAAAATCTACCCCTATCCGTTCGCAAATTACGTGTACTTTTACAAAAAGCGTCTTTTGCTCGGGAGACATCCACCTCTAGGGGTGGTTTTTCTTAATAGCGCGTCAAATATTTGTATGTATTTGATTGATTACACTAAAATGGTCCGCCAACAACCCTGTGTAGGTGCTCAAGAAAATATACCCCTATCCGTTCGCAAATTACGTGTATTTTTATAAAAAAACGTCTTTTACTCGGCACTCATTCACTTCAAGGGGTGGTTTTTCTTAATAAGGCATCAAATATTTTCATTTATTTGGTTGATTATACTAAAATGGTCAGCCAACATCCCTATGTAGGTGCACAAGAAAATCTACCCCTATCCGTTCGCAAATTACGTGTATTTTTATAAAAAACGTCTTACTCGGCACTCATCCACTTCAAGGGGTGGTTTTTATTATTAGCGCGTCAAATATTTGTATGTATTTGATTGATTATACTAAAATGCTCTGCCAACAACCCTATATCGATGCTCAAAAAATTTTACCCCAAGCCGTTCGCAAATTACGTTTACTTTAACATAAATCGTCTTTTACTCGGGAAACATCCACTTCAAGGGGTGGTTTTTCTTAATAGCTCATCAAATATTTATATTTATTTGTTTGATTATAATAAAATGGTCATCCAACAACCCTCCGTAGGTGCTCAAAAAAATCTAGCCCTATCCGTTCGCAAATTACGTGTATTTTTATAAAAAAACGTCTTTTACTCGGCACTCATCCACTGTCAGGGGTGGCTTTTCTGAATAGCGCATGAAATATTTTTATTTATATGATTGATTATACTAAAATGATCAGCTAACAACCCTGTCTAGGTGCTCAAGAAAATCTACCCCTATCCGTTCGCAAATTACATGTATTTTCACAAAAAGGGTCTTTTAATCGGGAAACATCCACTTCAAGGGGTGGTTTTTCTTAATAGCGCATCAAATATTTTTATGTATTTGATTGATTATACTAAAATGGTCCGCCAACAACCCTATGTAGGTGCTCAAGAAAATCTACCCCTATCCGTTCGCAAATTACATGTATTTTCACAAAAAGGGTCTTTTAATCGGGAAACATCCACTTCAAGGGGTGGTTTTTCTTAATAGCGCATCAAATATTTTTATGTATTTGATTGATTATACTAAAATGGTCCGCCAACAACCCTATGTAGGTGCTTAAGAAAATCTACCCCTATCCGTTCGCAAATTACGTGTATTTTTACATAAAGCGTCTTTTACTCGGCACTCATCCACTTCAAGGGGTGGATTTTCTTAATAGCGCATCAAATATTTTTATGTATTTGATTGATTATACTAAAATGGTCAGCCAACAACCCTATGTAGGTGCTCAAGAAAATCTACCCCTATCCGTTCGCAAATTACATGTATTTTCACAAAAAGGGTCTTTTA
>NW_022170819.1:1435160-1519427 GCF_008802855.1 Photinus pyralis | reverse complement strand
CGATCGGACTTCTCAATCCAAAGTTATGGACTAGAAACCAATTTCGAAAGAAAATTCAAAGGGCTATAACTTTTGAACTAGTAGCCCAATCTTGGAAATGTTTGAAATTATGGATTCTACGGGCCACATTCTATAAGAAAATTTTTTTCCGAGTCGATCTGAGACAATTTTTTTTTCGGGGCTCAAAAAAAGGCAGTGTATAACCTTCCTTTTTTACCAAAAATCGACTAAACCAAAATTTCTCGGGAAAACACTTTTTCTTATTAATTTGGGTGCGTAGAATCCAAATCAATTCGTACTTTTTCGATCGGACTTCTCAATCCAAAGTTATGGACTAGAAACCAATTTCGAAAGAACTACCAGAATGACAGGTCTCTAAGGGTGGAGTCCATAAATCTTTGGAAGGTTTGGGCCGCAATGCAACTCAGCCACCCCAAGCAGGGACGACGCATCAGATTTCGCTCTTAGCATTTTTTAAAAAAAAAAACTGTCTGTCACCATTTTTATTTATATCGGCTGTTAACTGCGAGAAGGACATTTTTGCCAAAAGGGATTAATGGGAGTGAAAATGAGTCAAGTGTGCTGGAGATGAACTCTATATTTAAGGTTTAAGGTTTAAGGGAATGAAAGGGGTAAGAATGAATTGTAAGCTCCTTGCGAAAAATGATAATTTATCAGTATTTTCGTAAAGGGGGTGAGTTGCTCCATATAAATAGTACGTTGCAAAATACCATCAATTCGCATGTAAAATAGAAAATTCTCGGTAAAGTTTAAAGGTATCGTGTTTCCAACGAAATTGATGAAGTAATAATGACTTTGGCATTTCTCGCTCCCTCTTAATTACCACAGTTTTAATCTTATAAACCAAGGATGTTATCTTCAGCTTTAGATTGACTGTGTATAATTTAGTATCTGCTGGTTGTTTGTAATTAATTTAAATTGCTTGAGAGGAATCCCTCCACAGCTTCCAACGTGTAAGGGAAACGTACCTGCTACTCCCACACTTATTAATACATTCTGAATCGGCACGTGCATTTGATTAATTGAACTCAAAAAGATTGAAACCTTCAACAGAAGATTGCTCACGGCATCCATCTTGACAAGTCATATTTTAATCTCAATTCAAATCCCTTAGAATCAAATTTGCATTCGCACGATGTATGAAAATGCTTTTTTTTCCTGCTCCAAAGTGAGCTTGTCGGGTTGGGGATGAAATAAATCAAGCGAAAAGTGCGCTAGGTTTTTCGAGGACGCGCGGAGAACCCCGGCCGTGGGCGTCTGTCTACATGAAATTTATAGCCGTCGTAATCGCCCCTAAATTATGAATCAAAGCTTAATCGAGCAATGGCCATAACGCAATAGTCATTTACTAAGTAAATCTTGCACGTCAATAAAAATGGAGCGAAATAATCCTTCTCTTTTCAGCGGCGTGGCCGTTACAGAGCGCTTTTGCGTACTGCGCCTTCGACGAGGGCATAAACGCTTCAGCGCATCGGAGCAATTTTCAGATGAAATTCAGTAGCTTGTAGCTAACAGACAGATCAAGATGCCCTCAAAGTTGGCATGGCTAGGGGTTATTTCATATTTGACTTTCGCTAGTACGCTACCGACCTCGCTCGTTGAAGACGTTAAGGCGAATTCAATCAAAGACAGCAAAGGTAAGAATTTTCGGATATTTTTGCACGTATTTTTCATTAATATTGATTAGGTGGCCGCAGAGTCAACAGGTAGATTATTTTGAATTGTTTACGCGAATTAACCTTGCCAAAATCAATGAATGACGGTGGGGTAGGTAGCGATTTGTACAAACTATGCCCATAAATCATCTAGTTAGATCAACAGGTTCAACTTGAAGGGTTTGTCTAGAGGCCAACAAGTTGTTGGCAAACGTCTCCTATTGCGTATTATTCATTAGATCACTAGTAATTTAATTATGCTTTTCAACGCTGCTCTCCAGAAAAATCTAAGAGATATTCTTCATGTCTTTCTCTTTCATTGTAGGAAACCATTTTCTATCGTTCGGGTAGGATCTTTTAGGTTTGACGCTGCATTTTCTGGTGAAGCGCTAGAAGAACATGGGACCAATACAGACCTTGGGTTCTTCTTGGAGCTTCACCGTGACCATCTTCACATTCTTGGATTATAAAATTACGTAGATCCTCACATACAGTAGCTGTTTATAGAACGGTCGCGTTATCACCGTGTAGAAAATGATCTTGGGCACTTGGTACCTTATTTTCAATGTATGTACCAAAGCATTCATTTTTCTACCTACTTCATTTTTCATTTTCACAAAGCAGCACCTGGTTAGATATAACCAGTAAATTTCCTCTCGCCATTTCCTTTAGTTTGTTTATTAGGTTTAGGTGATTTTAGGGCGATTTTTGGCTAACATCAATGTTTGAGGCCCTACACGGTCACTAAGGGATCTCAAAATTTCACCAAACTTTTTGCATTCACTTTATCTCGTCAATTTTAGAAAAAAAAACAGAATTACATTTTTCACGAAAATTTTTGAAAAAATCGACACTTGCGACTGCAATGTAGGGATGGTAAGCATATATTACAGGGGTGGTCTCTAAAGTAATCGTTTAGTAACAAAAAATATCACCGGCAAGAGCCCATTTTGTGCGAATTGTGGTTCATTTTTTTATTCTTACTTTGGTGTTGTTTTGTATTGGCGCTTTGAAAATTTTTTGGCGCGCTAGAAGTGTCATGGGATAGCCTCATGCTTTTTCTTTCGGTCGCCATGTCAACCGTTCGCGTATCTTGAACGTTAACGAAATTATTAATTTTCCTGTAAAGGAATGCAAAATGAAAATGCAATTTTTATAAAAAGATTTTGTTATATTTGCAATCACTGTGACTAAATTCCGTTTTTTCTTCGGTTTTTTCGTTTCAAAATAAAAACTGTATGGAAATTTCCACTTTTTTCGTATGATTTTTTAAGTATGCATAGAACTTTGACGAAACTTTCTTAAGGCGTTGTTCGTGATAAATTGCAACGTCCGGTATATCTATTGGAAGGCAATCAATTTTTTTTGAATTTTTAAGAGGTATTTTTCCTTTTTGAACTCATTGATTTCAGGGGGTTGTTCTTTAACAGTGCACCAGATATTTTTATTTTATTAATAGATTATACTAAAATGATCCACCAACAACCCAATATAAGTGTTCAAAAAAAATCTACCCATATCCGTTCGCAAATTACGTGTATTCCCATAAAAAGCTTCCTTTCCTTAAAAATCATCCACTCTGTATGGGGTAGTATTTGCACAGCGCATCAAATATTTTTAATTTTTTGAATTGATTATGTTAAAATGGTCCACCAAACCAACAACCCTATATCGTACTCAAAACAATTTAACCTTATCCGTTTGCGAATTAAAAAGGTTCCTTTTCTTGGCACTCATCCATTTCAAGGAGTGGTCGCGGGGGTGGTTCTTTTAATAGCTAAAAGGCTAAAAGCTAAAAGGGTCTACCAACAACCCTATATTAGTGCTCCAGTGCTTTTTTACTTGTCATTTGTCCACTTCAAGGGGTGATTTTCTTTACAGTGCATCAAATATTTTATTTCTTTGATTGATTGTACTAAAAGAGTGCACAAGCACTCCTGTATAGGCGCTCAAAGAAATCTACCCCTACACGTTCGCAAGTTACGTGTATTTTTTACAAAAAGCGCCTTTTACTCGGTACTCATCCACTTCGAGGGGTGGTTTTTCTTCATAGCGCATGAAATATTTTTATTTATTTGTTTGATTATACTAAAATGCTCTGCCAACAACCCTATATATGTGCTAAAAAAAATCTACCCCTATCCGTTCGCAAATTACGTGAACTTTTACAAAAAGCGGCTTTTACTCGGGAAATATCGACTTCAAGGGGTGGTTTTTCTTAATAGCGCATCAAATATTTTTATTTATTTGATTAATTATGCTAAAATGGTCCGTCAACAACCATATATATGTGCTCAAAAAAATCTACCCCTATCCGTTCGCAAATTACGTGTACTTTTACAAAAAGCGTCTTTTACTCGGGAAATATTCACTTCAAGGGGTGGTTTTTCTTTATAGCGCATCAAATATTTTTATTTATTTGTTTGATCATACTAAAATGCTCTGCCAACAACGCTATACATGTGCTCAAAAAAATCTACCCTTATTGGTTCGCAAATTACGTGTACTTTTACAAAAAGCGTCTTTTACTCGGGAAATTTTCACTTCAAGGAGTGGTTTTTCTTTATAGCGCATGAAATATGTTTATTTATTTGTTTGATTATACTAAAATGCTCTGCCAACAACCATATATATTTGCTCAAAAAAATCTACCCCTATTCGATCGCAAATTACGTGTACTTTTACAAAAAGCGTCTTTTACTCGGGAAATATTCAATTCAAGGGGTGGTTTTTCTTAATAGCGCATGAAATATTTTTATTTTTTTGATTAATTATACTAAAATGGTCCGTCAACAACCATATATATGTGCTCAAAAAAATCTACCCTTATTCGATCGCAAATTACGTGTACTTTTACAAAAAAGCTCTTTTACTCGGGAAATATTTTCAATTCAAGGGTTGGTTTTTCTTAATAGCGCATATGAAATATTTTTATTTATTTGATTAATTATACTAAATTGGTCCGTCAACAACCATATATATGTGCTCAAAAAAATCTACCCTTATTGGTTCGCAAATTACGTGTAGTTTTACAAAAAGCGTCTTTTACTCGGGAAATATTCACTTCAAGGGGTGGTTTTTCTTTATAGCGCATCAAATATTTTTATTTATTTGTTTGATTATACTAAAATGCTCTGCCAACAACCCTATATATGTGCTCAAAAAAATCTACCCCTATCCGTTCGCAAATTACGTGTACTTTTACAAAAAGCGTCTTTTACTCGGGAAATATTCACTTCAAGGGGTGGTTTTTCTTAATAGCGCATGAAATATTTTTATTTATTTGATTAATTATACTAAAATGGTCAGCCAACAACCCTATGTAGGTGCTTAAGAAAATCTACCCCTATACGTTCGCAAATTACGTGTATTTTTACAAAAAGCGTCTTTTACTCGGGAAACATCCACTTCAAGGGGTGGTTTTTCTTAATAGGGCACCAAATATCTTTATTTATTTGATTGATTATACTAAAATGGTCAGCCAAAAACCCTATGTAGGTGCTCAAGAAAATCTACCCCTATCCGTTCGGAAATTACGTGTATTTTTATAAAAAAACGTCTTTTACTCGGCACTCATTCACTTCAAGGGGTGGTTTTTCTTAATAAGGCATCAAATATTTTCATTTATTTGGTTGATTATACTAAAATGGTCAGCCAACATCCCTATGTAGGTGCACAAGAAAATCTACCCCTATCCGTTCGCAAATTACGTGTATTTTTATAAAAAACGTCTTACTCGGCACTCATCCACTTCAAGGGGTGGTTTTTATTATTAGCGCGTCAAATATTTGTATGTATTTGATTGATTATACTAAAATGCTCTGCCAACAACCCTATATCGATGCTCAAAAAATTTTACCCCAAGCCGTTCGCAAATTACGTTTACTTTAACATAAATCGTCTTTTACTCGGGAAACATCCACTTCAAGGGGTGGTTTTTCTTAATAGCTCATCAAATATTTATATTTATTTGTTTGATTATAATAAAATGGTCATCCAACAACCCTCCGTAGGTGCTCAAAAAAATCTAGCCCTATCCGTTCGCAAATTACGTGTATTTTTATAAAAAAACGTCTTTTACTCGGCACTCATCCACTGTCAGGGGTGGCTTTTCTGAATAGCGCATGAAATATTTTTATTTATATGATTGATTATACTAAAATGATCAGCTAACAACCCTGTCTAGGTGCTCAAGAAAATCTACCCCTATCCGTTCGCAAATTACATGTATTTTCACAAAAAGGGTCTTTTAATCGGGAAACATCCACTTCAAGGGGTGGTTTCTCTGAATAGAGCATTAAACATTTTTATATATTTGTTTGATTATTCTAAAATGCTCTGCCAGCAACCTTATATAGGCGCTCAAAAAATCTACCCCTATCCGTTCGCAAGTTAAATGTATTTTTACAAAAAGCGTCTTTTACTCCACAAACAGAATCAAGATAGCTACGTTTGTTTCTGAGATACAGGGTGAGAACGAAAAGTTTTTTTGGAAGTTATTTATTTGTTTATTAATTTATTTATTGTCCCTCTCTTGTTATCATTTATTGCTATCCATATAAGATAAAAAAAGTAAAAACTGTGCCTTTTAAACATTTTGGATTTTAGATGGTAGGTTAATAGAAACTTTTTTTTTAATTTTTGGACGAGCCAATTCATCCTGAAATCCTGCTCATATATATTATGGAACACCCTGTATAATATAGCCATTTCTTGTGCTAAAACCCATAAAGATTAATAAAACCTTAATTCTTAAAAGACCCTGCTTTGGAAGACCCTTTGAGGCTTTTTAAAACTGTTTAAGGCTCTTAAGAATCATATAGGCTGGCTTTCGGGTTCTTGGACACTCTTAGAGAGCTTTGTGACGACAATATAAAACAAACGCAAATGGAATTTTTTCATAAGGCAAAAACCAAATTATGCTGAATGTTAAATAGAGCGACCCGATATACAGAAATGTATTGTTTTACAGTGCAGGACTGAATGTGACAAGTTGAAAAATGGAAAATCTTCCACAAAGCGTGCTGTAGTTGAAATATCAGTGCCGGTAAATACATCAAAGAAGGCTATTCTAATCAAACTGAAATTTAAATGCCCCGTGGCGAGCGAGATTGAAGCTGCCCTTTTCGCTTGAGTTTCCCCTTTGCTGCACATTAGGTATATATCATTTTTGTACCCGTATAACATCCTACCGCTTTAAAGATAAGGCGATATTAGCCAAATTTAGTAATGGGAAGCCCTTTGAAAGGAAGTTACTGACGCTGGATTTCTCTCGAAAATAATATTTCGCTTGTTCTTTGATATTTTGAATTTATGACACTTTCGCTGGCAATCTCTCGACTGCCTTTGTTAACCTACGACGCGATTCCTATTTCCGTGACTATTTCTAGAAACACGCCACAAGATAATAGAGTTTCGTCTTCTCCTCTGTTACAAATCACGGTAGAAAAGGCGGACGCGAGCCAAGGTACCTACTACGTTCGTAAAGACAAATTTATGATTATCCCCGCCGAGACGAGGAAATTACAAGTAAATCTCGCGTATTAATCTCGCCCACTTCAAACAAGAGGTTCAGATTTTCTATTGAAACTTTCCTACGGTAAAAGACGTCTACGTATAACGTTTCAAAAGGAAATATGAAACCAAACAAGTTTTCCCTGGGTAATAAAAGAATGAAAGTAATACCATTTCGAAGAAACTCTACAGGAATGTCTACTCACGCAATATTAAATATTCCATTGCATACCGGTTACCGTGTAATCCAGAATTTATTATCACTCCGATTAAGAAGAGGGGGGGGGGGCACAAATTTGTTTAGCAAACTATGTTCTATCGTAACTAACCACTACAAGTATAAACGCAATGGATTTTCTGTACTTTTGACCCCAATGCTTTCGTGGTAAAATTCAATTAAGCGCTATCGTGGTGATCAAACGTTGCAACCAAAACGAAAATGTTCTCTCGCGTAAATACGCCGCTTCATATTAGTTTTACTCATGATGGTAATTCGCAAATTTCCGCGCTTACGTTATGTAGGTTTGCGTCGAAGGTTTGGCTAAGAATGCCTTTCTCCCACCCAATTTTCACTTACGTACTCCAGTGTAGTAGAAATTTTGAATTCCTCCGAAAGGAAAGGCGCACATATGGAGTAGCCTAAATTAGCACAATATTTTGGAGATGTAGCAAATTGGGGTGCCGACTCAGGGTTACTAATCCAATCCACCTCTTCTTACAACCCTATTTTATAGAATTGCCTTAAAATTGCGCAAATTTTAAACTCCCTTCTTTATGCAAGTAACGAATTGTTAGGGGTGCATCAAATTACACGTTACCTGTAGAAAACGTTATTTTGCTGCCCATACAAAATAATGCAAAATAACGTTTTTATTATAGCTGATTCACAATCTCCGTTTTGAACACTCAAATGCGTGCGAAATCGGGCCTTTAAAGTTTGCTTAGTAACATTAGTTCAAATATCATTTATGAAACGGTCATATGAGGCTGAATAAAAAATCTTCTTAGGTCGCTGTCTGTAAATGCCAAAGTTGGACCTATCCTTTTTTGAAGCTTCCACAAGCGCATGTAATTTAGAGTGTGCTGCCAGATCTGTTCTGTTTTTTTTGTAAGATGCTTTCTATTCATCCACAAATAGAAGTTTTCATATTCTTTATAATAGGCTTTTACTGGGTCACAGGGTTTGGATTTTGCACCTACCAACTTTTCTTCTGTTTCTGCAACAAGCCATTGAATGAACGGATCTTTTTCAACCGAAGTAATTTTATTTATAAAGGCGATAAATTTTATACGCAAACGTCAAGTGACATTTCCATGACCTGAAATAACGAATAAACAAAACCTTTACTTCTCGGCGTTGATAATGGGCATCGTTTTTTGATATAAAAAACGTAGTTATTACAATGGAAAGTGAAAAATTTTTTGTTTTGGTTTTATTTCGGAGGAAAACAGCTTTCCGTTATACTTTACATTTGTTGTAGAAAATTTTAAATGGATTCCGTTTTTTCTTTGGGCACGGAAAGAAATTTTATCGGATTATCTGAAAGTGCCCTAATCTCGACGTATTACAAATATAAGTTTATTAAAAATTGCATTACCCAATCCCCACACTTACGTTACATTACGTGACGTAAATAAAGCCGTCGGACTTATCCTTTTTTTCTCCAAAAACCAAAGTCTCCCTCGCGCGGCTTTAAATCTCTGCTCTCTGAAGGATCGTGCAGTGGGATATTTATCGGCGTTACGCCCGAAGATATTTCAAGCGTGCCCACATATCAGTATTGTTCCCCACGCTCGCTCGCGCGCTTCTCGATATTTGCGCTTTCAATGGAACTACTTCGTATTCAGAGAAAATCGGAGGAAATTATGTTCCCTTTGTGGATTCGTAATTGCGTATGATGCGATCACTCGAACGTATTCAATAGCAGGTGGAACTATCTCAGGTGTAAGAAGGGTCCAAGTGGTTTTGAGTAAATTCTCTCGAATTCCAACAGAATGAAGGTAATTATATAAGGATAAGAAACCTATTGGTTGTTAGGGCACGCCAATAGAGGTCATTGCGTTCAGAAAAGAAGGCCCGTTTCTCTTTAAATGTTGTGCCTAATCAGTAAGTGTTTAAGGGTCTTTAAGAGCTTTGAAAGGCGATTTGAGCAATTGACTTTCTGCTTATAATATCCTATTATTTTAGAGAGAATCTTTAAGGACCTTCAAGCGTTTTCCGTGTACTTTCAACAGCATTTGAGTTCAGAAATCTGCAACAATTTGTATTTTGATAAACATAGGAAAATTTACGCTTATACCGCTTCATAGCGAACATAAAAAAAGTATATCTGGCAACAACAAGGGGGGGGGGGGAGAAGGTGAGCGCCGCGCCGTTGAAGAGTTTCGATCCGTTGTGTTTAAAATCGCGCACGTGACAAGAATGCAGGTTTACTATTGGTTTAATAAGGTACGCTAGTCGAGGTTGTTGAGTTCAGAAAATGGGTCCCGTTTCAGAATTTCTAACGGGCGAGATTCGAATAGCGAAAGAAGTGGAAGGGCGATCGTCCTAAGCCGATTTTCGCAAGCGAGTACGTACTAATTTGGGCAAATTATTATTATTCTTGGTTTATGTCAAGTAAAAATGAAAGTTTTTGTTTAATTTCAAAAGCGACCTCGTGTGTGAAGAAAAATTGATTCGCGGACGACATTTTTAGCGGCGTTGTGAGAAGTGTCTTCATGTATGTGAGAAGAGATGCGGTTGTAACTCGAGAACCGTAACGTGAGTGAAATCAATCCGGATAGTAGTAAAGATTAGCAGTTTAACTTCGGGTATAAACATATTAAGTAGTAGGCACTCCTAAATCTCGCGACGAAAGAAAACTTTTGATTCGAAAGAAGGCCTTTTATTTACGAGTGGTAAAATATAGGCGAAGGAACATTTTCGAGTCAAAGACCCGCTTTCCAAATAACAAAATGGAACGATCCGATGACTAACATTAACGGTTGGTTAAAATCAGGTTTCTTAGTCGCGAGTTGATAGATGGTCGATTAAAGTAGAGTAGTCGAGTACAAGTCGTTGTTGGTCCTTCTACATTTTCATAGTAACTACCAACTTTCATAAATATTTCAGTGACATATAGAGAATGAGTAAGTTTTTGGGACATATAATACGGTAGAAATCGCTTTATGAATAGACGTAAAACAAGAGCAAAAACTTTTGTTTGCGTGGCATGCTCTAACAGTTTTTCAGTCGATCGAGTAAAAGGAAATTGTCGGCCCTTCGCGCAAGAAACTTACGTTTAATGGTTTTCTGCAATAGAACTGGCCTTAATGGACTTTTAATACTTTCTAGTGCTGATGGGTACGTTAAAAGAAAACTAATGGATCGGCGAACGAAGTATGACTTTCATGAACTTTTCAATTAAATTGACGATAACATTTACTGAAGGGCGTGTTTACGTAAAGACAGTTACGAGTTTAGGGTTTCACGAAAACTACACGCGCTTTTCGTTCAAATACTTATGATTACTCAACAATTTTAATTTTTAAATATCCGAATATAAAATTTATCACCTATTTGTAGCGCATTTTTGCAAATTTATTTGTCAAAAGGTAGCTTTTAATCTCATGGCCGGCTGGCTGGCTGGCAGCAAATGAGGGCGCGTAAAAAAACGCTTGTAGAAAGACGAGGAATGTACGTGTACCTACCGGGGCCGTGTAATTAACAACCTTAGGGACGGGGCTGCATGATCTGGGCGCCATCCCCGAGCGTGGTTTTACTAATGTGGTGATTTTTCAGTTTTTTTCTACGCACAATTTCTGCGTGACGGGATTTTATTTTTTCCTGGGGTTAAAATTAACTCTTATTTAGGTGTAATTTGCTGGATTAAACACAAAACTAATCATTTAAAGGGAATCAAAATTTATTCGACATAAATCAATCAATAAAGCTGAAATTAAAATAGGCACTCACATCTCAGACTGTTTTTTCGTAAGCGTGAACAACGCTTCAACTTAATTTGAATTATAACAATTAAAACTTTCTTCTACACCATGAACTCTAACCATTATAAAGACGGACTGTCTTTCCAAAAACAAAATCTATTACGCCAAACTGTCATACACTAATCAGAACGCCCACCAAAAAGTAACGTCTCTTCTATTTAACGACTCTTCCCTTCTACACCTTCCTAATCAAAACTAATGCGCGTCTGAATAACTGAACACCTGCGTTGAAAAAACATCTGCTTATCTTGAAATTAATTAGCTGTGTGCAGCGGTATCAAACTCCTATCGCACTGACCGGAGATAAACTTTTACGATAACTACACGCAAATATTTCCAAACTTAATCCTTTTAACACGTAATTCAACTTTACAATTACAAATCAAAGCAATTATTTAAAGGAAAATTAAATATCTAAATCTAAATCTAAAAAGTTTACTATCAAATTTATTTTCAACTTTTTATATAAATTATTCGAAAAATGAATTAATCCTCGTGCGAGATGCGAGATCTCTTTGTCTTTGTCGAGCTTCTATTGGCGACACGATAAAGAGAAACCGCGACTCGAGCTTTTAGAAACTTTTGGGCGCCCAAAGTCGACTAACCCTCGAAGTGCGCCGTGGAAAAGGTGGTTTATTTCGTCCCTAGGAAAAAAACCAAAATTCCGCCACGCAAGAGTTGCGCGCGTTGGAAAGATCTTTTCGACGACACCAATGTGAAAACAATCGGAGAAAAACTGTAGAAGATGGAAAAAAAAACATGAAACATCTCCAGGTTAGTATAACACGCTCGAGGATGTCGCTGACCCCACATATTGTAGCCCCGTCCATTTTGGCGCACTATTTTGTGAGCGCACCGTGTATATTTCCAAATATTTTTAAAATGTGGAGAATATTTAACCATATCATAATACAAAAGCATTCTATCGAGAAATCGTTTCTGGGTAATGGGAAAAGACGTCCTCCACCATCATATTCTCCTGGTAGCCAGCCAACATTTTACAAGAATTTTCTTAGTGACAGTTCGTGTATTAGGAGCTGAAACACCTACTCACACATTTTATTCTCCTGATACAAAATTTGTAAAGATTTAAAACGAAATTAGGTATTGAAATATGTTTGTGGGTAATGGGAAAAGATCTCCTCAGCCGTCATCTTCTCCTGGTAGCCAGACAAAATTTTACAAGAATTTTCTGATTGGCACTTCGTGTATTAGGACCTTCTCGCACATTATTTTCTCCTGATACAAAACTTGTAAAGATTGAAAACGAAATTTGGTTTTGAAATAAGTGTGTGGGTAGTGGGAAAAGACCTCCTCAACCACGATGTTCTTCTGGTAGCCAGACAACATTTTACATGAATTTTTTAAGTGACAGTTCGTGTACTAAGGGCTGAATCACCTTCTCGCACATTATATTCTCTTGATGCAACAGGGGTGGAGGAGGGAGGGGGTAAATACACGTTTTACACTTCATGGTATTTTAATGAAAGGTCTCATCGAAATTAATTGGTATCTACAAACTATTACCTTCCTACGTGACTCCGAAACAAAACAAAATAAACTGTTCCCTACCAGCTACCGTCATTCTTTTAAACCATTTATCACAAGGGGGGGGGGGTTAATTTTCTCAAAAAAATTAAATGCGATGGTTTGATTTTTTTTTCATGAAAAAGTAGCTAAATGATGCCCGAACAACGAAAACCGCATCTCGATATCTTGTTCTAACCTAAAATTTAGGCCAAAGAAAATGTTATACCCTCAAATTTTTTTCAGCTAATTTTTCCGGAATTATTTTTATTATATAATTTGTAGCCCTTCACTAAATGTCAATTTTCATGAAAAACATTGAAATATCGCACAATCTAACCCTATTTCCGCAACAGATTTCTCAATTGAACTCGGAAAAGGCGTCAGAGGGTGATTCTATTCTTTCAGATTGTATCAGAATGAAAAATTCAACGCTCCTCTACGAACTCTCGCATTTTTCACCGTCGAATAAACCAACACAGTAGTGACTACCCCAATATGTCGAGGAGTTCTTATCAGGCCGCCGCCCACGGCACGACCTGACAATTCATCAACCCCCGAGAAATGAAAATATAATTTCTGAATTTTTCCCCAAGTAAATTTGTGAAGCACTTCTTAAAGCCGAATTACACGAGAAGTGCTTTTACGCCTCCACTTCGGCAATTTCGGTTTTATCCTCCTCGAAAAGTTTTCTGCTCACTCGACCATTTCGCTTTCATAAAACATGGGGGTCGTAATAGATACAGTGAATTAGCCGAAGAATTGATTACCTACCCTCGACTTTCCTGGTGGCGTATAAGTTTACGGTTTTAAGTGATTGGTAGCTGTAAATTGTAATTACTCGCACTTAGGTAATCAATGTAAGTGCAGCTGGAATTTAATTTGCATTACATCATTAACGAAAAATCCGTTAAGTGCAAGTGCCTGGGGCGATGAAAGGAAATGGGGAAGGATGTCAGGCGACGGAAAAGAAAATGTATTTCCTCGACAGCTTTCGGCAAGTTGATTGGTAGCGAACTCCTTATAATTTAATCACGCGCGTAAGAAAAATAATGGAAAAAAGTAATTTGAGCGAGCTTTTTGCATGTGGTACACGAAAACTGAATGGGGTGCTAATTAGTGGTTGTAACGTACTTAGACTAATGAGAGAGAGGGTGGGCGTACGCTACAGGTGTTTGTCGGCACGCAATTAATGCCGGACAAGTAGAACAATGCAATCAAGATAACGCCCTTTAGAAATCAATGTAACGTCGTCACGTGCCACAGGTTCCTATGGTAACAATCTTATCTCACCCCTATCGATTGTAGTGTTATCGAGACACTTGAATGTTAATTGCGATTGAGCTTTTTTTAAAAACTTACTTGAGTCAATTTTACCAACTTGCACCCCTATCCTAGTTTCAAGTTGTAGGAATTCATTATTCGGCACTTTTTTGCTGATTTTATTTTATTTAGTTTTATTACATGTCAATCATTCGAATTTGATAACACGGAATGGAGAAGAAACTGCGTGTCATATTTTTTTTTATTTGTCATATCATTCCCTGTTTACTTGTAATGGCAACTCGCAAAGAATTGAAAGTTACATAACAATAATTTCGTTGAATTGGTAGCACAGTTTTCCTTTATTCCTTTATTACGCGATCTAAAATGCTGCACACGGCTAACGTAGTTTCTCCTTGAAAGTTCGGCGAAGAATCCCATTCTCCCACCCAATTTTTCCTAATATACTGGCCAATTCCAAATCCCAAAGTGGACCCAACGAAATTTAGAACCGGCAACACTGTGACGTTTCTAGTCTTATCTGCTTGCACACTCGTTTCGTATCAGAAAGCGCTTCATTCTATTGCATTTTATTTTTATACTGGTAAATTTGTAACCAAATCTTTCTCTTCTTCCAATTTTGCATCTTGGCTCGCATTATTCTTGAAATTATCTTCTTCTTCTTCTTCTCCCTTAAAATACTCTTCTTTTTCTCTACGAAATTTTTAAATAAACTCTTGTGCAGTTTACGTTATTTGATTTGCTTACCATTTCCCGTATGATTTTCGTACGATTATTCATTCAACTTTTGTTAGGGGTTGTTTTGGTGGTTTTCTGTTACGTTATATGATTTGCTACCAACAATTAGGAATAAGTAAAATTGGGCCCGAAAGCAAGACAACTTGCAAGGGAAATGTGAGCAAAATCACATAACGTAAACTGCACTTAAGGATATCTTCTTTTCCCATTTTTCGTTTCGTTTCATTAGAATACCATGAAGGGTAGAACGTGTGTTCCCCCCCCCCCCCAGTTTTCAAAAATTTTACGTGGCACCTCTGAAGGCATGCAAATTCTCAGACCAGTTGGTTGTCGCATGTAAAAATTATGCACGTTTTTGTTAAAAAAACATCTCTGGAATTAATTCCTTGGGGGGGGGGGGCTGAGACAGCGAAATTTGAGGGCCGTTTGGCACACCTTCAAGGTACAGGCTACCTACATATTGCAAAAAAATGCAGGACTGTAGGAGCATTCCTCTAGTAGTATTCCTCTAAGTAGTTTAAAACTGCAGAAGTGGGTCCGGACGGACGGGCGTACAAAACGCAAACAATAGCACATTTGTGGGCTCTATTCTTTTTTAGCGCATTTTTTTAGAGTTAAAAGAATGTGCTATTGTTTGGGTTTTGTCCGTCCGTCCGTCTGTCAGTCCGTCCGGACCCACTTCTACGGTTTTCAACAACTTTTAGGGGAATGGTTTTGGCGTCCTGGAATTTTTTGCATTTGGGGGGGGGGGGGGCTATGAATGATTTCCTGAGATGCTGTTTTTGAATGTAAAACGTGCATAACTTTTACATGCGACAACCAACTGATCTCAGAATTTGCATACGCACGCCCTTAGTGGTGCCAAGTAACATTTTTGAAAATGAGAGTGGGGAGGGGGCGGGGGTGAACACACGTTCTACCCTTCATGGTATTCTAATGAAAGGTCTCGCCGAAATTAATTGGTTTGTACAAACTATAAATTTCCTGCGCGACTTTTTTCCGAGATCGGTAGGTGGCGGGGGTGAGGAGGCAGGGGGTAGAAATTAATATTGTTCCATAATATTCTAATTAAAGGTCTCAACAAAAGGAACTGTTCCTGTTTTGTACCAACTATGGACTTACTTTCGGAGTCCTTATCAAAAGAGGGGAGTGTGGGAGGGGGGTCTGGATCTTGTTTTATCCTTCATGGTACTCTAATGAAAGGTCTCAACGAAAGGAAATCATTTCTACCAACCATAGTCTCCTTCTCGATTCCTTATCCTGATCGAATGTAAAGAATAGATTGTCGGATGACGGTACTTACTATGCTATTTCGGTTTTAAAACTGCACTTTATCTGAACAAGAGGGAGACACTAGTAAATTGTCATTGTTTGCGCCCGTCCAACTTAGTCTCACGAAACGTACGTTTTTCACTTGTGTGTACTGACTGAAAATGCACCTCGCCGAATACAAACTCTGTAAACGTCCCCACGGTATTCGAACTTTAATTTAACTTAAGCTTAACGCCAAAAGGGTTTTCGACGAAAGTTGTTCGTAGAATACGTACCGCTAAGTTTATACTCACAATACCTACAATACAAATTATGATAAAGGTTCATTAAAAGTTTCCATACTTGAATAAGGAACATACTTTGTTGGAATAAACTAAAAAACTATGACTACGCTTTGAGACTTGTAAAGTATTCTTGAACGAACAGAATTATGCGTATTACCAGCCATTATTTATTCATGCCGCAACAACAATCAACAACAATTCAGAACTGAGTACGATAGCATGTGGTTGAACGCCCTTACTTCGATGTTTATTGATTTGAAGAGAATTACTTACACCTCTTGTAAGAAAGTCTCCTTTAGATTGTTTATTTGTACAGAAAACTTCAGAAAATCGCAGCTCGTAAATAGCACGTTAATTACCAATTAACATCACTAATTGCCTCGCGACGCCTTTTGGATTCTCGTATTTAACACAGAAAATAAAAATAAAGCACAGCAAGACTAAATTTTCGAATAACAGACTATGATCTCAATTTCATTTCAATACAAAATTAGTTCCGTTGCAGTACCCCCGTCCTGATCATGTTGTATAACTTTATAGTTTGTGAGTTTCACTTCCAAACAACATCTATATCGTCAATATGTATGATTGCTTCAGTCTGAGCTTGTGTTTGAAATGTCAGAGATGATTCAAGATTAACATTCATGAATCTCCGACACGTTACAACGCGAACGACGCCAGTAACCTTTTCGACGGTCGCAGACACATCCATTCTAATTAGTTTCCCTCACGTTTCAATCCCTCGAATTCGAGATTTAATTTAGCAATTACATCGGACGGTCTTACTTTGTGTACAATCTTGAAAGGGCGAGATACTCGAGAGTAGGAATTATTTCTAAGGGAAGTGTCCTTATTGGAACTCAAAAGTTTTCACGTGGGACGGGATGATGAGATAATTGGGACTTTTTTCGATTTATGCAAATTCTATGCAAATCCGATTAAATGGAACTTTCTGATTTAATATAAATTATAAAGCAATTTGCATATTAATTGATTGTTTACAGTTAATAATTCACAATCAATATAGTTAATATCCCTTTTTTTTGTGGTGCGCCATTGCAACAGTAGGCAATGTACGCTGCATTAATTCAGCAATAGATTTACTCTCTATCAACTCAGTTCATATTCAAGTTAAATTGAGGGCGTCGGATATCCAGAATAAATTTATTGGTGTAGCATTTTACCCTTGTTTAGTTTACAAATTATTTTGCGTATACAGTGATATTCATTTAGAAGTAGACATAGGGATTTCCTATGTCTACTTTTAAATGATAAAAACTCTTCGGAGGGAGGGATTTTAGGCAACCAAAATAACATGCGCACGCATTCTGCACTGTCATTCTGGATTTTAATAAAAGCGACAGTAAATAGTATGCTATTAGGTTATGATGAAGAGATATTGAATTTGGCCGTTATTTCCCTTAAGTTTCTTATGGGGTTCTCTTCCACAAACATTAAAATATTCAGTTTCAATTAATTAATATGACAGCAAGAACTTCATTTGTTTTAAGAAGATAGTTTGGTTGCATAAAATTAGGCGTCTTTGAGAAGAGTTTTGGTCATTTAAAAGTATAACTGTAGATTTATTGTTCTGGTATGTGTCCTTAACAGTCTTTTTGGAAAAATCTTCTTGGAATTCTTTTTTAAAATTCTTTCAGAAATCGAGAGATTCTTTAGATATCAAGCAACATTTTCTTAGAATAGTTCCTGGAAAGCTTTTTATACATTTCCTTAGAGATTTACGAAGGAAGCTCGTTAGCAAATCGTTGGATCACAGACCTTTATTTAGAAGCCCTTTTGGAAGTATTCTTAGCATTCAATCAGAAAAATCACCGAAAATTTTTTGAAAACCTGTTTTTATTCTACAAACATTTAAAATTTTTTTTAAAGGAGTCTATCATTATGAACATTGAATCGTCCTTTTGTTCCGGAGGGGGGGGGGGCTCAGAACCCTTCAGTTCTACATTCTTTTCAAAACGTTTACAGCCCATACACCTTACACAATAGTTTTTTGGAAAGAGTTTTTAAGGTTTAACGTTTTGTGGATGAACGTATCACCCACTCCCTCTCCCCACTAAACGAAAATCTTACGAAATCGGTGAATCTTTCCCTTGTTCCCTGGGGGGCAATTCTATACCCCCCAGACCCTCCGGTTCTACGTTCTTTTCCAAACGTTTAGAGCCCATAGCACTTACACCATATAATTGAACGTTTTGAGGGTGAACGTATCCCTGGGGGGGTATGGAATACCCCCCAGTAAACGAAAATCTTTCGAAATCTTTGAATCTTTCCCTTGTTCCCTGGGGGGCAATTCTATACCCCCCAGACCCTCCGGTTCTACGTTCTTTTCGAACCGTTTAGAGCCCATAGCACTTACACCATAATTCTTGGAATTGTAGCTGAACGTTTTGAGGGTGAACGTATCACCGGGGGGGTCTGGGGGGTATGGAATACCCCCCAGTAACGAAATCGGTGAATCTTTCTTTTGTTCCCTGGAGGGCAATTCCATACCCCCCAGACCCTCCGGTTCTACGTTCTTTTCGAAACGTTTAGAGCCCATAGCACTTACACCATATAATTGAACGTTTTGAGGGTGAACGTATCTCTGGGGGGATATGAAATACCCCCCAGTAAACGAAAATCTTTCGAAATCTGTGAATCTTTCCCTTGTTCCCTGGGGGGCAATTCTATACCCCCCAGACCCTCCGGTTCTACGTTATTTTCGAAACGTTTAGAGCCCATAGCACTTACACCATAATTCTTGGAATTATAGCTGAACGTTTTGAGGGTGAACGTATCACCCGGGGGTCTGGGGGGTATGGAATACCCCCCAGTAAACGAAAATCTTACGAAATCGGTGAATCTTTCCTTTGTTCCCTGGGGGGGTATTCCATACCCCCCAGACCCCCCGGTTCTATGTTTTTTTCGAAACGTTTAGAGCCCATAGCACTTACACCATAATTCTTGGAATTATAGCTGAACGTTTTGAGGGTGAACGTATCACCCGGGGGTCTGGGGGGTATGGAATACCCCCCAGTAAACGAAAATCTTACGAAATCGGTGAATCTTTCCTTTGTTCCCTGGGGGGGTATTCCATACCCCCCAGACCCCCCGGTTCTATGTTTTTTTCGAAACGTTTAGAGCCCATAGCACTTACACCATAATTCTTGGAATTATAGCTGAACGTTTTGAGGGTGAACGTATCACCCGGGGGTCTGGGGGGTATGGAATACCCCCCAGTAAACGAAAATCTTACGAAATCGGTGAATCTTTCCTTTGTTCCCTGGGGGGCAATTCCATACCCCCCAGACCCTCCGGTTCTACGTTATTTTCGAAACGTTTAGAGCCCATAGCACTTACACCTGGGGGAGTTGAATATCCCCCAGTAAACGAAGATCTTTCGAAATCGGTGAATCTTTCTTTTGCTCCCTGGGGAATATTCAATACACTCCAGACCCCTGGGTTCTACATACATTTCGAAACGTTTTTAGAATGAACGTATCACCGGGGTGGTCTGGGGGGGGGGGGTATGGAAGTAAACGAAGATCACTATGTTAATTGTAGAGAAATTAACATTGAATCCGTCTTGTATTCCTTGGGGGGTATCCCATACCAACCAGGTACCCCGGTTTTACCTTCTTTTCGAACACTGAATCCGTTTTCTTTGGGAGGTACACCCCCCAAACCCTCCGATTCGACATTCAACTCTAAACCCGCCGGTTCTACATGAGATGAAAGTTTTGGAGGGAACGTATCACCGGAGGGTCTAATACCCCCCCCCCCCCTCAGTAAACGAAAATTCATAGAGAAATGAACATTGAATCATTCCTTTGTTTCTGGAAGGTATTCCATTCCTCCCAAACCTTTGGTTGTACATCCTTTTCAACACGATAAAACCCTTAGCACTTATACAATAATGTTTGTAAATAATTTTTGGGGTTAAACGTATTGAGTGTCAAAGTATCCCCCGCAGGTCGAGAGGGGGGGGGGTTAATTTTACTTCAATTTGTCTGTTTTCATATATAGACAAATCATCTAAGAACTATTTTTAGGGTGCTTGTTCGCGTTTGTTTTAAACTTAACTCCTTCTCTCAGTACTCAGGATTTAAGCTTCCTCCCTTCGGTCCATTAGCTTGAACCATTTCTCTCAATCAGAAATCTGCTTCAAGAGCCTCTAATCTTGTTAATATTTTTTGAAGGAATCTTCTTAGAAACATTGTAAGCTTTCTTAAAAACATGTTTCGAATTTCTCCTTCAGAGCCTTCTCGTAAGTCTTCCTAAGAAATCTTTTGAAAACTATACTTTTAGGGAGCTTCTTAGGAAACTCATGTGGAAACCTTTTTCGTAGCCTTCTAGGTAGATTCTTTCTTGAATTCTACCAAGAAAATTTTACTAGAAAATCTTCATGAAAAGCGCTTTAGAAATAAATGTTCTGAAATAACTTCTTGCAAATAGTATCGCACGTGTATTTTTGAAATAGTAATAGTTTAATCGTAAAAGGCGTATAAGAAGTTATGTACCAGAAAAGGCCAACTAGCAGCAACCTAGGAAAAAAAGTATCTAGGCCCGAGTTTGGAGCCGATTAAAAAAATAGCCCCTGCGCCCTGCAGTTAACCCCGTAAAAGGAAACCACTCATTAAATTTGAGTGGGCTGTCAATTGACCCCAATTGAGTTCTATTTCCACTATTTCATTTTTATTAGTACTACAGCCATTTGTGTGAGGTATATTACGGCTGAGGTCCTTAGAATATCGTAGAAGTAGGTACAGTGCATTCTAATCACCTCGGCCGCGAGAGTCGCCACGACTCCGTCGAGACACAGTGATAAAAACTCCATTAAAGTAAAAATTGCTTCACAAAAAGCTACGAGAAGGTATTAAATTCCATTAAAAACCAGCTGTTCGACATACGGTGTTTTCACTCCAGCCATATAATCTATGAGTGAACAATTTATGTTGATAATGCAAATTTATCTATGTCACACCTACGTACGACAATCCACTTTAAGTTATGAGGAAAGTAGACGTAGATTTAACGTGATTTGCGAAGGTAATAAAGCTCAGCACGTTTATTTTATTTGTATCTCACTCCAAAGATCACGAAAGCTCAGCTGTGTTTCTCCATCAGATTGTTCTCGAAAATCTCAACCTTTACGAGAACAATAGGTATGGATTTTTATTTCTACCGACGTTCCGTTTGATTAATATCAATAAGCGTCTTCCCATTCTTCGAGCATATTCCATTTCCTTCCTTCCACAAGGAGTTTTTATCGTGCTATTAGAAGAATCAAACTGTTACCGATGTATTTAGTATGAAGCCAATATTTTCAGAATCATCTGATGGTGTGGGTTAAAAGGCCTCAGTAATTTTCAGAACTTTCGTAGCCATTATTCGTAATTGGCGGAAAGAGGGATGCGGGCACTTACATGAACAGGAAGCCGAATGGAGAAATGGAAATGAGCTCTGACATGCTCTCCAGAAATTTATTTGTCGACGTTATAGCTGTGGACAGTAGAGATATTTGCATTAAATTGGATAGAGTACTGTAATTATGTGTTAGGTTGCCGAAAATAATGCAGTGATGTGTTTTTGACGTCTATCCAAGTTCTTGGAAACGAATTGGGATTTGAATTTTAGTTCGCCTCGCGTTGCTATCCAACGAAATGAAATTTCCGCAATGGAGATGCTGTCATCCAATGAAATACCTCGGAAGTGCCTCGTCGTTTATTTCAATAATATTGCAGTTCATGTAGGAGCCGGTGGTATCGGATATTGCATTAGCCGTTTGCGCTATAAATTCCATTCGAGTGTTTTTATAGCGACTGAACGTGATACTCGGTAGGTATTAATTGGTTTAAAAGAGGTCTTCCAATGAAAAACGTTATGGATTGCTGCTCCACGTAGCATGAATGGAAATTAATTAAAATAAGTGGTTACATTCCACTTTGGAAAACTTTCTAAACGCGGCTCAATTAATACTGAACTCTTAAAGTGAGTTTTGAGACTGAATTTTTTCGTAAGTGCCCACGTTATTTTCTAATTTTCGTTGGTGATGGCACTTGCATCTTATCCGTCTTACGTCCGAACTAAAATTCGAGATACCCTTTAAAATTCTCGGAGGAGTAGTGTTTTTCGCTCCTCGGCCGCAGCTGAAGAAGATAGAAAACCTAGAAAAAAAGCCGCCCTCCATGTTGGAATTGCGAGGAACTCGGACATTTGAAGATTACATGCACAAAAAAACTAAGATATATTGCTCTTTGTGAGTACTCTCTTCCGACAATCCGTTCTGGAGATATCAGGGGTCGAGGAGGAGGACTATGGTTGGTAGAAATTAATTCCTTTGGTTGAGACCTTTCATTAGAGTACCATGAAGGATAAAACCAGTCACACTGCCCCCCCCTCCATTCAACCCCCTTTTTTGATAAGGGGTCAGAAGGTCAGTAGTAGTTGGTATAGAAAACGGCGCTTTTCGCTTAGACCTTTCATTAGAATGCCATGAAAGATACATTAATTTCTTACCTCCCTCCTCCCCCCCCCCCCGTCCCCGTTACCCAGTGTTCTCGAAAAAGAATCGCACGGGAAAGTTATAGTTTGTACAAACCAATTTATTTGGTTGAGATCTTTCATTATAATACCATGAAGGGTAGAATGTGTGTTTATCACCCCTCCCCCCCCCCTATCCAAAAACATCATCTCAGGGAATTATTCGTGGGGGGGGGGGGCCTGGGTTAACCAGGAAAAGACAGTAGCGATCCAAAATTGGTCTACTACAAAGGGTAAACCCCAACTGAGAGGATTCCTGGGTTTATGTACGTACTACAGACGTTTTTGTACAGGGATTTGCATTCATCGCGAAGCTGTTAACATGGGAAGAAAACAACTTCGAGCTGAACAATACAGGATGGACTGGAAAGGGTAATCAGCTCTCGAAACCAGAACTAAACTACTGCTTTACTATTGGCAGTATGGATCGAACGCCTGCAAGGGTACGATTTTGACATGGAACATCCTGCAGGAATTCGTCATGGAAATGCTGGTACTCCTTCAAGAAGACCCTGTCCAGAAATTGGGGGACCATCCGAGGAGGAAGAGGCAAACCACAAACCAGAAATAGAACAGGACCTATTCGCTTAGCATCCTCGTTCTCCCACTTCTCTCGCCATTTCATCTCGCCCGCTAGAATAACCGAAACGGTCCCTCTTTTATGACCACAATGACCATGACTGGCGTGCCCTAAGAACCAATAGAAAACCCGCATTTCGACTTTTTTAACCGGATCAAATAGAATGAACGCAAGAGATCGTGGCAAGCTAGGGGGAAACAACTTTGTATTTTTGGTGTACACCCCTTTGATTTAATTTGAATTAACGTGAATTAATTTGAATTGATGTGAATTAATTTGAATTGACGTGAACTAAGTTGAATTAACGTGAATTAATTTGAATTAACATGAATTAATTTGAATTAACGTCAATTAATTTGAATTTTAATTTTTGGTGTACGCCAAAAATGGTACTTGTTTTCCCCTTTGAATTTTTGGTGTACACCCCTTTGATTTAATTTGAATTAACGTGAATTAATTTGAATTAACATGAATTAATTTGAATTAACGTGAATTAATTTGAATTTGAATTTTTGGTGTACGCCAAAAATGGTACTTGTTTCCCCCTAGGTGGCAACCGTGTTTCTTGTTATCGCCTGTTATCGCCAGACTTACTCTAGTTCCCGTTCGTTATGAAGCGGTATTCCTGTGTTGAGTAAAACGCACATTTAAAACAAAATTTTTGAAAAGGGTCGCCAATCAACTTTCCAGACGAAGACTGAGTTTGCCTTTTTTCGACCGTGACCCACTGCATTGATACCAGTGAAACACCCACGTTTGGTCGGAGTAAGGAGTCTGGTTCCTTATTATCCTTGCAATTATTATAGTTCGAATTTAATCGATTTCGTCTGCCCTTCCCTTTTCTACCACGAAGGTGTCTTTACCGTAACTATAATTATTGTCTGGGAAATTCTCTCAAAAGAAATTCGACACACAGGCTGTCCCACTAATTACGAATTTTAATTACGATTTCATCGCGTAACGGAAGGTACATGTTCATGAAATCGTGTATGTTCCCGACATAATTGGATTCCAAATATTTTCCGCGATGAATGTAGATGTTATGTAATTAAGTTTGTAATTTAGTAGGTACGTATAATTCCTGTAATAACGTAATCTGATTACTCGCAATCCAATATCAAAGTGCACCTCCTCTGTGTCGTCGCTTTGGACTAATTGTATATGCTATTAGTAAAAGAAAATATTCTCCTACAAAGTGCACATAAAAAGCGCTTCTCGCCGCTTTCGCTTTGTAAGTACAAGAAGTCTTAATTACATTTTTATTGCTGGGGCGTCGTAATTTTGCCATTTCCTCCAACGGTTTCGCGGTAAAAGCTTAGGCATCATACACGGACAAAGTTCACGTAAAGCCCAGTAAATTTCATGTCGCAACCTTGATGTAATGTTATTTTAAATATTGTGCAATCCGCTTATTTGCGAAAACTGCTTATCTTGAAACTAATTATCAAACGAAGCAATAACAAATTTCTTATCGGCACGTCCGGAGATAACACTTTTAAACACATAATATCTTTACAATTAAATAAACAAAATACAAGCGTCTCAGAATTTGCATACGCATGCCTTTAGTGAACATTTATAAAGCCACTCGATGAAGAGCGCTTATTGATTATTGTTTCCTTGTTGCAGATTAAACAGCCGTTACAAGAGAGATATAGAACTAACGCCCGAAGAGTTCCTAACCCTACTGTCACTGTGGGAGAACGAAAGGCGTCACACCTCGGACGACTACCGACCGACCTGGTCGCGATACGAACCGAACGTCGACCTAGACGACCGAAACGAGAACGAACTCGACGAGGACGACGAAAACTGGCTCGACACGCCCGTCGTTTACCCGCACGCCACAAACCGCGCCAGCCCCAACTACATGTACGAGGATAAGCGAGGCGAATGGGGGCGGTTCCCCGAGAATAAGAAGAAACGCTTTATGGTGGCTCGTAAACGTAACGACCCGACGAGGGAGCTGAGATACATCAACGGACCACCGCAGAGAAGCGATTTTTATACACTCTCGCAACTGCTGGCGGCGCAGCGTGAACCGAACGCACCTTTATACCGCAGGATGGTGCTGTAAACCCCTAAACGCATATCTCGTTTTTAATTGTTTAATAAAGTAATAGATGTTATTTATGTATTTCTCAAATTCTATCCGCATGTATTTTATTAATCGGAAAAAAAGGTATTATACATCAGTCAGTATAATATAATTACACGTTTTTAATGTTAGCCACTAATGAATAAAGTGTAATGCATTCCACTCCTTACCTAATGCCCTTTGCTGTTTTTTTTTGGGTTACAAGAACATGCTAGGCCTGTGCTTGATTAATTTCAGTAGGACTTTGCCGTTTTCTAACAGGTAGCGCATTAATTCCTGGCGGTGCTCCACGGCGACGTCGACGGGTCGTCTACCCCTGGAATCCACGTGGTCCGGATCCACCCCGTACTTTAGCAGTTTAACGGCCAAGGCGTTATTTTGTGTCATCGCCACGAAGTGCAGGGCATTTCTTTGGGAGAACTTATCGGTGACGTTTACGTCAATTTTTTCATCCATTAGGTAAAGTATGATTTGTAACTGTTCATAGGTCTGGTATGAGATGACTGCTTCTAAGAAGAGAGGCACGTGGCCAGCTTCGTGTTCCATTTCTGCTCCATTGCCAACAAGTAATTTTACCATAGCTAAAAATGGTGCCTCCAAAACGGCTACGTGCAACGGAGTCCGTTCCATAGCGTTAATTATGTTGGGATCGGCTTTGTATTTCAGCAAAAGACTCGCCATCTTCAACAAGCCCCTGCGAGCCGCTACGTGCAGTGGAGTGTTTCCAAAGCGGTCGATACTGTTCGGATTTGCCGTATTTTCCAGGAGCAAAGTTGTGATCTCCAAATCGCTCTCTTTTTCTAAACTGAGGTGTAACGCATCGTAACCGTGGTCATCCTTGACATGGATGTTTATGCTGGGTTGTCGCAGAAGGAGCGACGCCATACTGCAGTAACCGTTTGATGTGGCAATGTGCAAGGCCGTTTCGCCGTCTTCCTCTCTTTTGAGGTTTACGTTCACCCCCTGATCCAAGCAGCTTTGCACCACGTGCGACTTATCACACGTTACCCCATTTAGGAAGCGAGTTGGAAGATCGCCTGAAATAAAGAAACTTATTGCTTCTTTAGCTGAAGTTACGAATGAACCTTCACTGTTAGCACGGGACTTAAAGTACGCCAACACTACATTTATAAATCTGTCCGCCATTTCCAAAATTAACGAATACCGCTCTTTGCTTTGTTTCGCATTTTGGTGCAGATGTCAAAATGGCGTCGAAATGCCAAAAAGTCAAGTACACTTCCAACGACCAGTCAAAATCAGACCACTTCTGAGTAACTCGCCGTACCTGCCATCTTGGACCAAGAAGAGCTCCGAAAACACCGAGCAGTACTGGACTATGAAAGAGGTGACATTCACCAGGGAATTTATTATTATAATTTATCCGGCTACCGCTAGATCGACACTTGATCACATTCCTGGAGAATTTCGGAGGCCCCCTCACCGATACTGCAATTCTCACAACATCATCAACTACACACCGCATCCGATTACTGGAGCGTTTTCCACCTCTGACGGTGCGAGCTACCAATTTAAAGAATTTGTCATAGTGTACGTGGATGACATAATCGTCTACTCTGACTCCTGGTGGGGGTAGCTACCTCAGACACCTACACTTCGTCCTGGAGGGGCTACAACGCCACCGGCTCCATCTGTCCATCGACCAATGGCGTTTTGGGGTGCAAACCTCGATCACACCGTCGCGGCAGAAGGAAACCGCCCGTGTCAGGAACACGTCGAGAGTATCCGGACAGCAGAATAACCTACCCCGCGGAAAAAATTAATAAGTTTCCTGGGCCTGAGTAATTGAATTCGGAGGTACGTGTTTCATTGTCCTGCAGACCGGCTAGCGAGAACGGGATCACGAGGAACGCCGCCACGGAGGAAGGAACATCATCAGTTAGGCCAGTACGAAACAATTCACTGCCCCGGAAGAGAAAATGAACTTCCTGGCCAACTGTCCCGCTACCCGTCGAGGGAAGAAGCCGACGAAGCTACGTCAGAGGACGTCAACCGCATGTTTCCTCCCACAATCGAACATCCACAGAGCCACACCTTCAGTAACTCGGTAATTGCGACGATCTAAGTAGCCTACCTAGTGGATCAGGTCAAAAACAGCCAGAGATAGGCATAGGATCCAACAGGAGGGCACCCGCAAAGGTACAGTTCAATCGACCCGGGTACTTATACCGTCAATCACCACGAGGCAACCCGCTGGTAGTCCCAAATAATCAGCGGGCCACCCTGGAGCAGACGAAACAGAACGGGCCATGAATACGTGAGGACCTGTTGGGTGTGGGCCGCCATCAAACGAGGACCGATAGAAGATGCCAACCAAGTCGCTCATTGGAGATTATATCCGTGGACCTTATGGGACCGCAGCGAACACCGACGACAGATTCATCGTGATCGTAACACTTTCCCCTACGTTTCGTCACCACCGACATCGTGGTCAACACGCTGGAAAGCGAAGTTTTCGGACGCCTTCAATTTCCCAGAGCCATATAGTGTCGGACAACGGACCCCAGTTTACCTCCGTCACTTGGAACGCGGCACTCACCCACTGGGGATGCTATCTAGTGGACCTCTCCCATTTTCCACCCACAGGCCAACCCGGTGGAGAGACGTAACCAAGGATACTCTCCGTACAAGAAGATACTACGCTCCTCATTAAAAACCTTTAAATTCTTGTATTGAATCTTTTATTTATTTATATATTTATTCATTCATTTATTTATTTATTGCCCCTCTCTTGCCCTGGGCCCTCAACAGGCTGGTGTCCAATTACAGAGTGACCCGTATAATGCTTTTTCGCGAATTTTTTTAGAATTAAAAAATGTGCTATTGTTTGCGTTCTGTCGGCCCGTCCGTCTGTCCGTCCGTCCGGACCCACTTCTGCGGTTTTGAACTACTTGTAGGGGAATGGTGCTAGAATCCTAGAATTTTTTGTAATATGTAACCTATATCTTGAAGGTGTGCCAGACAGACACCCAATTTCGCTGTCTCAAGGGGGGGAGGGGGGGGGGGTTCCCATGAATTATATCCTGGGGTGCTGTTTTTGAATGTAAATCGTGCATATTTTTTACATGCGACAACCAACTGGTTTTAGAATTTGCATACTTTAGTGGTGCTACATAAAATTTTGGAAATGAAGGGGGGGGGGTGAACACACGTTTTACCCTTCATGGTATGCTAATAAAATGTCTCACCGAAATGAAAAAGTGTTTTGCCGAGAAATTCTGGTGCAGTCGATTTTTTGTAAAAAAGGAAGGTTATACACTGCCTTTTTTGAGCCCTGAAGTTAAAATTGTCTCAGATCGACCCGGAAAAAAATTTTTCTTATAGAATGTGGCCTGTAGAATCCATAATTTCAAACAGTTCCAAGATTGGGCTACTAGTTCAAAAGTTACAGCCCTTTGAATTTTCTTTCGAAATTGGTTTCTAGTCTATAACTTTTGATTGAGAAGTCTGATCGAAAAAGTACGAATTGTTTTGGATTCTACGCACCAAAATTAATAAGAAAAAGTGTTTTCCCGAGAAATTTTGGTGCAGTCGATTTTTGGTAAAAAAGGAAGGTTATACACTGCCTTTTTTGAGCCCCGAAAAAAAAATTGTCTCAGATCGACCCGGGAAAAAAAATTTTCTTATAGAATGTGGCCTGTAGAATCCATAATTTCAAACAGTTCCAAGATTGGGCTACTAGTTCAAAAGTTACAGCCCTTTGAATTTTCTTTCGAAATTGGTTTCTAGTCTATAACTTTTGATTGAGAAGTCTGATCGAAAAAGTACGAATTGTTTTGGATTCTACGCACCAAAATTAATAAGAAAAAGTGTTTTCCCGAGAAATTTTGGTGCAGTCGATTTTTGGTAAAAAAGGAAGGTTATACACTGCCTTTTTTTGAGCCCCGAAAAAAAAATTGTCTCAGATCGACCCGGAAAAAAAATTTTCTTATAGAATGTGGCCTGTAGAATCCATAATTTCAAACAGTTCCAAGATTGGGCTACTAGTTCAAAAGTTACAGCCCTTTGAATTTTCTTTCGAAATTGGTTTCTAGTCTATAACTTTTGATTGAGAAGTCTGATCGAAAAAGTACGAATTGTTTTGGATTCTACGCACCAAAATTAATAAGAAAAAGTGTTTTGCCGAGAAATTTTGGTGCAGTCGATTTTTGGAAAAAAAAGGGCTTTAATTCGTTTATAAAAGCCTTGGAGTTCTGTAAACTGTTTTAAGGTTTCAAGGGTCTTCAGGAGTTTCCAATGGCCTTCATCAATTTTTTTTATTATCATTGTTGGATTTTAAAGGCTTTCAAGGTTTCAAAATGTCGGTTTCTGTCGTGAGGTCTTTGAGGACTTTAAAAGTCAAAAATTTACAATTTGTTATGAGACCTGTGGTTAAATAAATAAAGAAGTCTTGCACGAATTGAAGGGTAAACAATTGTAATTAATGATAAAAAGGAACGTAATTTAACATGTGAGAGGTTCCACCCTGTATATACAACTTACGACAATGCACACAATTTTGAGAGTTGGCATCCGCGCAACTTTTAAGATGGGATATAGCTGTCTGCGTCATCTGGAGAGCACGAACGTTGGTTACGTTTGGCATTTTGTTTTTAACCGCGGTCGCGAACGCTTCGCTCCGTAAGTGTTTGTTGTTTTTTTGTGTTATTTAATGCAGGTAGTAATCTTTGCATTTCTTTATAATGTATTTGTGTTTTGCAGCATTTTATATTTTGTGTGTGTGTCAATCTTTTATGTTTTGATTACATGGTCTTGACAAGAACTAATATTCATATAGACTTTGCTCATTCTTGCAATATGTGAGAATTACCGATTCGTTTGATGTATGTACTGACTTGTTTGTAACTAACATTTTCGCCGTAAATGAAGCAGTCACGGGGGTGGCAAAAAACTGTAATCAAATGAGAATTCCGTGATTGTTTACGACATTCAACTGTATAGGCTTGAAACCCCTAAACTAGGGGCGAGTTACATATCTTGGGGACAAGATTATGTAACTTCGGTTTAGAATCTATGAGTTGCGATTTACTGATTTCCACATATTTTGTGGTAACATTGAATTCGTCCTACTAGGCCATGTAATTTTCCACCTTGCTTTTAACAGAAGGATTTTATTGCACCAAAGATGAGTCACATCCTGTGTATTTCACCCTTTCTCAGAATCTTGGTACCTGCTTACCTTACCCATTGTTCCCAAAACTTGTTTTGTACTCACTTGAAGCCTACAAGTCAAGTATTTGATCTTCATTAACAATCGGCTTTTCGTTGGACACCCTGTATAGTAAAATATGGTATGAAACGTGACAACAGCGCATTCATTCATTACGTCATAGCAAAACATGAATCACATTTAAAAATCATAACAAATAAAATCTTATGGAACGCAGTCAGCTGATAACAGATAATTCGGTGTTGACTAATTTTCCATACAATTATTTATTACTTATCGCTTATTACGTACTAAAATTACACCCCTTTAAAACGTTTTTATAACCTCAATTACATTCTAGCTTTCACTTCGTGCACAAAAGAATTTTATTCGTTTCCATTGATCTTTTCAGTTATGATTCACAGCTGAACAGTTCATAAGTATTTAATCAAAAATGGTTTTACCGCACGAACCCTCCATCAACGTCTTGGAAAGTGACAGTGAGAGTGAAGAGGATAGTGTCGTGGAAGAGGACGAAGATGACCTCACCAAAATCATACCGCCGCAAAGTAAGAGCCGGAAACTTCGGTCCGAGTAATTAATTGTCGTTGTTTTAGTCGAGGACACCAAACGAATCTTAAAGGCCAGACACGTCCTCGGCATTCTCGGCTTTTTAGGTTTCGCGAACGTCTACGCGATGCGGGTGAACTTATCCGTGGCTATTGTGGCGATGGTAAATCACACGGCGATGGTTACCAACGTTACCAACAACACTTTCGATAACTGTCCCATTCCAGCCAGTACGAACACGACTATAAAACCTCAGGTGAGACAAGATTGCGGTGTATGGGGCCTGGTATAGGCAAAAGTGTATGTCAGGAACAGCTTTAATAAAACCTAAACGTTTTCCCGAACCTTTGCAGCTCTCGAGCAGATTGGGCTGTCCTCCTGAGCTTTCTTGCTCCAGTCCAGGGTTCTAGAAGGCAGAGAAAAGTGCTAGACAGCTTTTTAGGCTGCTCTGGGTGATTTTCAGAGCAACCTTCATATTTGTAACAGAAGAATCCGATCGTATACCATATTTTGAAATCTTTCGGGAAGAGTGCTATGGGCCTTTTCGTTCAAAAGGGCCTGTTGTATACAGGGTGTCCAATGTAGACTGTTAAGGGAAAACCAATGCGAATAATTGTACATAGATGTAGATTACTCATGAAATTTCCTGCTGTTTATTGATCCTCCTAAATGTGATTATTTTATAAAGTAGTTTTAGAAATTAAATATACAGGGTGTACATTCCATACATGCACTGTATATGATAACATTGAAATCCTTTGATCTGTCCCTGTTCAAATTAAAATTCAGAATTTGTGACATATAAGTTTAATATGAATTTGGTGATGAATAAATCCAAATTTCTGGAATGGATATTATGACGGTATTTTGGTTTTTGACACAACAGCAATTGTTTTCTGATAGTTAATAAAAGCCAGCCAATAATTAAAAATTTAGCAACTGTGTCAAATGTACCAAGTTTGGTATAAATTTCTAAGCACCCTGTATAAATATTTGAACATTTGTCACTTTAGATAAGGGATATGTCTTATTTAAGCAAACCCCGAGGGTATGGAATTTTGGTGTACACTTCTAGCATTTTGTAGAAATTTTTTGAATTTTTCTAGAATTTTTTAGAACTTTTTGGAATTTATAATAATTTTTTTGAATTTATTTACTGATTTGCGAATGTTGCAATTGTTCAATCGGTAAAATACATTACCAAAGTTGTAAGTAAGTAGCCAATTACATACCTTTGGAAAAATTGCACTCTACTCTCATACATTGACGTATATTACATAGGCTAGTAGATTTTTTTTGGATTCTTCTAAAATTTTTTAGAATTTATTACAATTTTCTGGGACCGTTTAGAACTTGTAAGAATTTTTTGAATTTATTTACTTACTGATTTTCAAATTTTGCAATTTTTTTAATAGGTGAAATACATTACAAGAGTGGTAAGTAAGTAACAAATTACCTACATACTATCAGAAAAAGTTGTATACATTGACGTAGCAACATACGCTAGAATTTTTTGAACATCCTAGAATTTTTTTGAATTTCTAAGAATTTTTTTGCTGTTTTGCGAATTTTGCAATTTTTTAATCCGTAAAATACATTAAGTACAAGGGTCGTAAGTAAGTAGCAAATTACATACCATCGGAAAAAAGTGCACGCTAGTCGCATAAATTGACGTATATTTTAACAACATACGCTAGTACTATTTTTTTGAATTCTAGAATTTTTTAGAAATTACTGATTTTAAAATTTTGCAATTTTTTAATAGGTGAAATACATTACAAGAGTTGTAAGTAAGTAGTAAATTACATACGAGCGAAAAAAGTTGCATACTTTGACGTATATTTCAACAACATACGCTAGAATTTTTTTGAATTCTTCTAGAATTTTTTAGAACATCCTAGAATTTTTTAGAACTTTTTTGAATTTCTAAGAATTTATTTACTGATTTGGGAATTTTATATTTTTAGAATTTTTTTCGAATTTCCTTTAGAATTTTAGTATACACAAAATTTGAAGTGTGGTTTACCCTCTTCTGTAAATCCTAGAAACACAATTTTGAAGTCAGAATTCTGAGCGGAATTCGAAATTGTGAATTTAAAATTCGAACTTAAAACTCTGAGTGCAAGGTAAAATTTACGATCAAACGATGAAATTTAAAAAAAATGTCCCCATATCTGTTAATTTTGTACATGTAATATTAATCGAAATGCTGTAACGTAAATTTAATTGCGTGAATTAATGAATAATGAATTTAAATAATCCTTAAATGGATCGACTTATACACAATTTATCACATACGAGCGCGAACTTCACTAATAATAATTTCGACATTGATGTTGGAACTTCATTAAACACGATTCAATTTGATTGTATAGCAAACCGAACGGCTGCGAAGTCGCCACATCAGATTTTTTGAGAAGAACGCGTCACATCCGCTTTTCTTATTTATCGCCGATGACTAATCTTCGATGGCGGCTGCTGGCGCCTCGACGTCTGGGATACTTTGTACGTGACAATGACATTCAGTTTAATTTCAATACATTCGAAATAGTCTAAAACGTCAAGTAATGCCTGTATGTAAATTTGATTTAACTCAAGCGCCACCAGAAGATTCGGAAAACCTGGTTGTCGGCGGTTTCGGAACGGCGGAAAGGGAGGTCAGGTTTTCCAGCTACCCGACGAATTCGTAAGAAAGCGTTCAAAAATTAAAACTTCTTTCGGGGCTTCTGGCCAACAAACAATCCGGGACCAATCCCAAAATTCACACCAATTAAGCGCGCTGCATTTGACACTAAACACAATCTAATTAGTCAAGGTTTACTGCAACACAATTAATTACCTACAGTTAATTTATACTCACTTAATAGGCAACACGTTTCGTGAATTTAATTGTATTGGAAATGTGACGTATACTTTAGCCTAAACCGACCCTAATGACATTTAAATTTTAGGACGGGACGTTCATGTGGGATGAGAAAACACAAGGTATCGTCCTCGGCTCGTTCTTCTACGGCTACGTGCTGACGCAAGTCCCGGGAGGGCGACTCGCCGAAATATTCGGCGGGAAAATCGTCTTCGGCTGCGGACTCCTTACGACCGCCATCTTTACGCTGCTAACGCCGATAGCGGCGCAATTGAACTTTACGTTTTTTATCATAGTGCGCGTCATCGAAGGAATGGGGGAGGTACTCGGAGCAGCGTCATTTTCGAGGGGGATTGCCTGACGTTTTTTTTTTTCTTTCAGGGCGTCACGTTTCCCGCCATGCACGCGATGTTGGCGCGTTGGATTCCGCCGCTGGAGCGGAGCAAGTTCGCGGCGTACGTGTACGCGGGCGCCAATTTCGGTACGATTCTATCCTTGCCGATTTCGGGTTGGTTATGCGGATTGAAGTTCATGGGCGGTTGGCCTTTGGCGTTTTACGTTTTTGGCGGATTGGGCATCGTTTGGTTGGTGTTTTGGATATTTTTTATTTATGATACGCCGTCATCTCATCCGCGAATATGCAGGCAAGAACAGGCGTATATTCTGGCCAGTATTGGACCGCAGGTATTAACTGTTAGCTATCATTTTTGATAGTAATTATACAGTTGTTTTAGGACGAAGACGACAGGGCTCCTGTTCCGTGGCTGCAGATTATTACGTGCGTTCCATTGTGGGCGATTCTGGTCACAATGTGCGGACAAGCGTGGGCGTTTTACACTCAACTTACAGAGATGCCTACGTATATGAGCGAAATACTTCACTTCGACATTCAACAGGTTTTAATCGTGCATTTTTAGTCTTGTCTGTGAAGTTAGCACATCCTAAAACTCTAACCCTAAATCTACATCTACTGGACCTTTACAAAGTATCTCTGTGCTCTTTTTGGGTCAAACTTAAAGACCGTCGCGCTATCATTTTTGTTTTTTTCGGACATGCCTTTGCTATGTGTCCTGGCTTTTTACATTTAAAACACTGAAACGATACTTTTTATCCTTTTGTTTATTGTCGTCACCTTTACGTCCGTGATTCTGCCACCCGTCGTATTTCTTTACAAACAAGGCGCTGACGTTTTTTACGTGCGTTCCTTTCCTGTTTGATTTTTATACGGAAGTCTTATATTAGTAGGAATTATGGAAGCTTTACTAGTTTCACAGACAACCCGTACAATCGTAATTAATACGCAAGTGTTCAATTTCAGAATTCCATATTATCCGCCATTCCTTATCTCACCAGCTGGATTGCGGGCATACTAATCAGCATATTCGCCGATTGGTTGCTGACCAAAGGATATCTGTCTCTCTCTACCTCGTATAAAATCTTCAATTCCATAGGTCTGTCGCGAATTGCGAGGCAACTTGAATTTTACTGTACCTTTACAGGGTCGATCGTCCCATCCCTCGGGCTTTTGGGCGTCGCGTGGTTGGGATGCGATCGAATGCTAATTCAGGTCGTCCTGGCGCTGACGGGCGCCTTTAGCGGGGCGACTTACGCCGGATCCGCGACCAATCACATCGCCCTGAGTCCGAAGTACGCGGGGACGATGTACGGAATTACGAACGCCGCCGGTAATATATGCGGATTTCTGGCACCGTACGCGATCGGAATGATCATACAAGGAAAAGTAAGTTAAACGCATCTTAGGAACTTGAAGAACGCCCTCTATGTATTGATTTATGAGGTGGCCCGCAAGAAAAACTGAAACAGATCCGGAAATGGACTAAAAAACTATTAATTTCAGGAAACGCTGGGACAATGGAGGATGGTATTTTATCTCGCCGCCGGCATTAATATGGGCAGCAATTTATTCTACGTCGCGTTCGCGAGCGCTCGCGAACAGCCCTGGTCGAGATCGCAACGGTTGAGCAGCGCCAATTGACAGGCGCTCTACTTGGCCCTGATGGTGGTCGACTCTTAGCCAATTTTGTTCTTTATCATTGTTCTCCGAAATGTTTTCACGTGATACCAGATTTTAATATTTTTAAGTAGTAAAATGCAGCAGATATCGTCGTCATATGTACAGGGTGTCTTTATTTTTTACATTCAAACACTGTCCAATTGGTTAATAACCTACTTAAGGTGCTAAATCGAAATATATATTTATACAGGGTGATTTTTTGGGAGCTTTACTTTAAACATTTCTGGGAAAGTGAAATAGGTAGGTTACTCTGAAGACAGAATCGATGTAAAATATTTTCAAAATGGTGGCAGTACCTGATTTTCAAAAACCTACCGTTTTAACTAAAGTTTCCAAAAAAACCACCCTGTATATAATTTGGTGTTTTCAGTGCATCCGTAAAAATTCTGTGATAATTTGATTTGAGCATTTTTTGTCGATAAGTACGCAATCTGAAATATTGTCGGGGTTTTTGTGTTACGTCAAATTTAATATTAGGGTAGGTAAGTGTTCTGTGTAGGTATTTCAAGGCTGAGTGATGAACATTTAAATATGAGAACACATTCCATGATTTTCACTTTCCTCGATAGATTTATAATTGTATCATACCATGACTTAACAAAAGATATCGCTGATAACCATGTCAATTTCTGTATTAATTCCGTAATTTCCGTGCAGTCGATTTCTATGGGGAAAGACTTCATATTTAGTGACTTTAAATCTTAGCTGTTTATACTGTCGTGACAGATTCCCTGTGCTAGACTGTAAGATGCATGTATACTGTGATTTTAGAGCAAATCAATACTCGACATTAACATTATTTGTGTTTTGTATGTATAATGTATGATACAGATTTGATATTGACTATTAGAGAGAGGTGCTGGACATCAGATCATCGGAAAATTTTATGAAGAGCATGTAATGTGATGTGATTTTGTGGAAACAAACTAATCTGATGTAATTGCACTTATTTATAAATATATATGAGATATTTTTCTTAATAGCACAGATTGTTACTTATTTCTTTTGCACTTTTTTTGGTCTTATTTAAATTAAGCGGCCTATGCACGTTGTGAGAGTGTTTTGTTTTCATTGTTTCAAAGAAAGGGTGGTGGAATTTAAAAAGTGCGATTTCTTTCTGTATTCTTGTACAGAATTTAATTTTGTTGGTAAGAAAATCAATTACTTTTTTTACTATTTATAATTACTCCAAATAAATTGTTTTTTTTTCAGTGTAACTTGCCACTCCAAAAATAGCGCAACGAAATTGTTGCACCTTGGACTCGAACGCTTTCGTGGTAACAATTTATTTGAATATGACCATCTTAATCCGATCCTCAAATGACCCGCAAATATTCACGTACGTATTTAAATGGTAACTTATTCGCACTATTCATGGTTTTGGTCGAAAGGGCAGCTAAAACTGAATGTATAATGCACGACAATAATTTCTTCGATGATGGTGGTACTAATCTTCAGTTGCACAGCTAATGATTCTTTTATACGGCTTTCGTTCGAACTCTTTAATTAAATAATGAAATTTTTTACGCGATTTCAACAGTTCTCTTCCAAAGTTTTTGTAAAGGGGAGGGGGTCTCGTGTGTTGTGTTTTTATGAATTGAAGTGCATTTGATTCAATTACCTCATTTTTGTGGTACAATTCAAGATGTTTTATTTGTGCATTTTGTTTCATTTATTTCATCTATTTGTGCGAACTATGCCGGGTTTTTGTCCCGTCGAAGGTTTCCATGATATTGTCTTGTGTGCAATATATTGATTGATTTGTTGTTCCCTATGTCTGCTGATAGCTCTTAATCTACTTCTTACTACCCTGGTGGATACCTTTATATTTGCTTGTGGTTTCCCCCGCACAACCGCAGTGCTCTCATACTCAAAAGGTTGTACCAACAGTAAATAAGACACAAAATTATAAGTTTCGATTTATTGTTGCTCTTGGACAATTAAAGTAGGTACATCGTTCAAATGAAAGTGTGATTTCTTACAATTATTACATCGAGATGAATAACAGCGTGTCACCGCTGACTAGTATCTCTAGGCTTATAGACTATACCCCTACTTTTCATCTCCCTTATAATACCTTGGGGTAGTCGTCCAGACACCGAAATCGCGTACACTCCCTTGCAAAATCGATCTAGACAAAATAATTAATCAACCCGGAATCAAACATGTAACCGATACGTACTAATCCTTTGCCATTTGCAAACCCAACTGTCCTCGGGGCTCATCGCCGCGATCATCCTGAAAGATACCAAATAATCGACCGTTAAAGACCACCAGATACAAACCCGTCGAAATTGGAGCTGGTGCAATCGTAGACGTTGTCTCTGTTGTTCTTCATGCGAAGAAATTCGTCGCAATTGTCGCACCCTTCGTACTCGAACTGATCGAAGGTCTGTAACGATTCGTGAAGGTCAGTCAACTACCGTAAAACTAAGCTCTTCGGTACCTTAACTAACGAGCACACTAAACACGCTCTTAATCCACGTAAATCCTTGGGAACCGTTTCTAAAGTCATTATTAACGGGGACACAAGCCAATTGATCTCTTAAAATTAGGTTAAGTTGTGTTGTGACGTTTAACGTTATTGATTAAGTCTTTGAACTACTCTTGAAGAGTTTGAACTACTAATAAAGTGTGTGGAACTACTGAAGTTACTGAGAAAATTTATATACAGGACGTTTCTGACTTGCTCTTCTGATCAAATTCAGTCATATTGACATAGTGTTGACATTTCTTTGTAGTATTTTAAGCTGATCACTTCATTTTCAATCGCACTAATAGGATTGTAGACGAGCCGCCACTGGGTTGTCATCATCATCTGGGTACATTTGACCGAATTGTTTTCCCTCCATTTTCATAATTCTAACCTAATTTCTCGTTAACTTTTACAGCACTAAACTTTTCCAGTTTAATATGGCAAAAGTAGAAAGAGTGAACTTGCCATGGTAAACCGCCAGCAATTGCCCACAGGGAATTTCATTGGTATTTGTTATAGGGTGGAGAAATACCGGCCAACGGACTTGGAAGAGCTGGTCTCGCACGAGGACATCATTCGAACAAGTATGTCATTTTCTCAAGGGTAACTCAGGTATTGTCACGTGCCCCTTTCGTTTCAGTTAAGAAATTTATTAAGGATGACCAGGTACCGCACCTACTATTTTATGGGCCGCCGGGTACAGGTAAAACGACAACAATTTTGGCCTGCGCTAGACAGTTATATTCACCCAAACAGTTCTCGTCAATGGTACGTTAGTACGCTACGACGTATTGAAATGATAATGGCGTTGCTGTAGGTTTTGGAGCTGAACGCGTCCGATGATCGCGGTATCGGCATTGTGAGGGGTCAAATTCTTACCTTTGCCAGTACGAGAACTATATTTAAATCGGGGTTCAAGTTGATTATTCTTGATGAGGCAGATGCGATGACGATGGATGCTCAGAATGCATTACGTAGAAGTAAGTGTGTATGATGATATGTACAGGGTGTAACAGATAAATCTGTCCAAAACAAGAGGCGACTGAGAAAAGGCCTCTGTTCTCAGTATGTTTTTTTTATGGACAAGTGTTTAGTTTATTTATTTATTTATTGCATAATGCATAATTTAAGATTATGTGTAATGGGTGGTCGCTTTAGAATCAAAAGAGTTTTTCGTATTTGTATTTATGCAGTATACAAAAATTTACACATGTACCGCTTCATAGCGAACGTGAACAAAAGTACGTCTGGCGATAACAAAACGTACATTTATGATAAAGGTTTTTCGACAGACGAGCGTAGACTTTCAAAGAGCTAGCGCGTATTATTTGGGTGTAAGAATTTTATTTTCGTATAATTGCGATCATTTCGCATTTAATTTTTCGAGAGATTGCGTACTAGCTTTGGTGCGCTACAAGAACTGTCGTTTTATAAAGTGTTTCCAATTTTATTTTTATTTCTCTTCATTCGCGTCGTTAAGAAACGTTAATTGAAATCAAATTGGTGACAAAGTGCGAGTTACCTGCAATATTAGCTTTGTGTTAGGACGGTATTTTAGTGTCTTTCGTAACAAGGTCATTGTCTAGTAATAAAAAATTATGCGAAGGAACATTTTCGAGTCGCGGAACCGCCTTTCTTATAAAAAAAACCCACCCACCACTTAATCGTATTCTGTGTACTACAACACATTTATATAACTAGGTACTTAATTGGGCGGATTGAAATGTCTAAAGTCGGTACTCCAGTAAGGCTCATTGTTAAGTGGAATTCCTCAGGTTTGCATAAAGGTCGCTTATCAAAACTGATACCAGTGTGTTGGTAGTTTTAAATTACCATAGGAAACAGAAACTTGCTAATGATGGCTTAACGCGGCTGAAATTCTAAAGTATTAATTTGCTTTTCGTCTTCTAAATAGCAAGAACTTTGGGATGTAACAAAAATAATTTAATTATCTTGACGAGAATATATAGTGGGCAGGGTGGTGTAACGAGTGATCGCTTTGCAGTTTCAAAAATGATTTTTTCGAATGTGTATAGGAAAATTTTACACATATACCGCTTCATAGTAAACGTGCACGAAAGTATGTCTGGAGATAAGAGCGATAGAAAGCAATTACAAAATTCTAAAATTTATTCGCGAATAACTAATAATTTACTTTACTCGAATATAAACAGTCTCATATACAGGATGTCCCCTCATTATTTAGACTCAAATAACTCAATAGCCAGTAAGCAGATCTTCCATTTCAGTTATCGAAAAGTATACAGAAAATATAAGATTTTGCATCATTTGCAATTATTTAAGCAAGATCATACCAGCGTTACAGTCACGTTGCACAAGGTTCAGATTTGCGCCACTCTCGCCCGAACAAATCCTACCCAGGCTGGAGTACGTCATCGAGCAAGAAAAGTAAGTTCATCCCCGCCAATAATCGACTCAGTGGTGGTATTGTAGAGTCTTAGTGACTGACGACGGAAAACAGGCGCTACTCACACTAGCAAACGGCGACATGAGAAAAGTACTCAATGTTTTACAGAGCACCTGGTTGGCATTCAAGAATGTAACCGGGGACAACGTGTACACGTGTGTAGGCCATCCGCTTAAGAGCGACATTGAAAATATCATCAAGTGGCTTTTAAACGAAAGCTTCAAGGACACAGTTAACAGTATCCTTTGGGTTACGCAACACTCGATGTGTTGAAGCCTTAATTTACATAGACATCAAGCAGCTACAAACGTTAAAAGGGCTAGCTTTACCCGACATCCTTACCGAGGTGCATCACTACGTCCATCGAAGTAAGTGGTTCGTTTCTCGACTTAATTTACAAACCGGATCTTTCAGTCGAATTTCCTTATAATGTTCTCATCAATGTACTGGATAAAATGGCGAGTATCGAGCATCGACTGTCAGTCGGGGCAGATGAGCCCATCCAGCTGACTGCCCTAGTTTCCGCTTTCCAATGTGTGAAAGACATATCGCTTCCTAACGGATCTTCAACAGTGGAATGAGTACTAATTATATCAGTTTTTTTAATAAATGTTTTTTATGTGATACTTTCTTATATATCCGCCGGTCACGTTGCAGAGTGGTTAGTACCATAAAAATTTACTACTGAACTAATGGTTAAGTACGTTTACTTACCCATCAAAAACGCACTTGATTTTATTTTGAGTTTTCAAAATAAGTATACGAGGTCAGGTGAAAAAGTTATCGAACCTAAACCTTCATTTTAAGAAGGTAGCGGTAGAAAGCATAGGTCAGCTTTGACCTCCACTGTGCTTGGTTAAAACACGAGCCAATATTACGCTGAAAAAAAAACGACTGTCTAATTTTGTTTTGTTAGTAGTTTCGGTTGGCAACTATAAGCTTTCGAACTGTCACTAGGTGCCAGTTTCAAGGTCCAAGCGTGAAAGCGTTTGATTTATTTTATATTTTCCTAATTTGGTGCCGTTTTGTATCTTTCTGGTGTGTGCTTTTGTTCAAACACAGCGCCACCTACCTACTACCTTTTAATAATGAATGCAGTATATATAACCGTACTTTTTAAATGGAACACCTTGTATATTTTAATCTATAAAGAAAATTAAAGAAGATTAAAAAATTAAAAGAATTCAAAAATCTTTTTGAACCTTTTTTGAATTTTTTTTAATTACTTAAATCTTTTTGGAATATCAGGTGTGTTATATTTTTGAAAAAAGTATTAATTAATTATTATTAAATTAAATTCAAAAAATGGGGTTAGGGCCGATAACTTTTTTGACCTGGTATACGTATTTTGAAAAGGCAGCCTATTCAATAATCAGTATAAAGAAACTATAGGGTCATTCTGAAATGGACAATTTTTTGAATTTAGGCCGCATCTCTTAAGGGAACGAAAATTTTTAAATTTTAATTTTTGATTTTAGCCAAAAATTCTCTTTCTCTCATTATACACAAACATAAAGTGCGCCCCCTACCCGTTTTCAATTTACATATCTTTTCGTGCGTTTTTTTCAGTCAGAAAACGGAGCAACTTTGCCCCCATTTAACCTCCACTGTATCTATCGCCGATATTGAGATCCCAATGGACCACCATGGTCTTGTACAGGGTGTGCCATTTTCGACACTAACTCTGTAATTGTTAGTGCTATTAAAAAAGTAATATAGGCGCCCTGTGCTCTTTTTGGGTCAAACTTAAAATGGTAAAATAAAAATTTGGAAATAGCAAGCAAATTTTCAATTTCAGAATGACCCTATACAGGCTGATTCAAATTCGCGGGGATCTCGGGAACTGTAACAGATAGATAGGTAGTTTAAATTTGGCAAAGTTGCGTATTTCGATGCTTAACAAAACGCCATTTTGAAACTTAAAAAATTCCGACTGCTTTCGGAGATATCCGGAAAACACCGAAATTTTGCAAAATCGTTTTTATTTGCTACTGAAGTTATTAAAAAAGACATTTCGAAATAAATATCACATTATTATGACCACTTTTTTCTCTCGACAAGATGCTACTTTCAAATTTTAAATCCGACGTTTCGTCTCCGGTTGACCATCATCAACTTTGTTTTTGCTTATGGAAGTAATTTTTACTTTTGCGAGTCATTTGATAGAAGAGTTCAAAAATATAAACATCACAATTTTTTTGAAAATATTTTCTTTGTTGCCTAGAAAACTTTCTTGGGTAGTGTACGTAGGTAGTTTCTTGCGTTTTTACGAATTAATAGCGTTATTTCTGATTAAAAGATAGTGATGTTTACATTTTTGAAATCAGAAAAAATTCTCCATCAAAAGGACACAAAAAGTAAAAATTTCTTCAATAAGAAAAAACAAAGTTGATGATGGTTGACTGGGACGAAACGTCAAACTTAAAATTTAAAAGTAGCATCTTGTAGAGGGAAAAAATTGGTCGTAATAATGTATCATTTATGTCGAAATATCTTTTTAAATAACTTCAGTAAAAAATAAAAACGATTTTGCAAAGTTTCGGCTTTTTTCGGATATCTCCGAAAGTAGTCGGAATTTTTTAAGTTTCAAAACGGCGTTTTGTTAAGCATCAAAATACGCAACTTTGCCAAATTTAAACTGCCTATCTATCTCTTACAGTTCCCGAGATCCCCATGGTGGCCCTCGAATTTGAATCACCCTGTATAGATACAGAAAAATAGTTATCACAAAACTGTCTTTATAATAATTGTTGAATAATGTGCCCTTTTTCAAAATAAGTATACGAGGCCAGATGAAAAAGCTATCGAACCTAAACGTTATTAACGAGCTCCTGGCGATTTCATGATTAATTTTTTTTAAATCGAACATATTGTATATTTTAATCTATAAAGAAAATTAAAAGAATTCAAAAATCTTTTTGAGCCTTTTTTGATTTTTTTTGAACCACTTAAATCTTATTGGAATATCTCAGGTGTGTTATACTTGTGAAAAAAAGTATTTTTCAGATTAAAATATACAGGGCGTTCCATTAAAAAAAATGGGGTTAAGTCCGATAACTTTTATAACCCCGCAGATTATTCAACTTTACAAAGAAGCTCTTGTAAGAAACATTTTTGTTATCTCAATTAACTAAGAAAATACGGGGTCATTCTGAAATAGGCAACTCTTTGACTATCCCCCGTATCTCTTAAGGGGACGAAAGTGTTTAAATTTTGATTTTACCGTTTTAAGTTTGACCCAAAAAGGGCACATGACGCATATATTATAATTTAATAGCGCTACGGAGATAATCTATAACAGTGTCAAAAATGGGACACCCTGTATATGAAGATTCAAATGTATCAACTAAACGTATTTTTTTACCACAAATACTCGCGTTGCCTTAGGAGTTATCCACCGCAGTCCATTAACTAGTTTTATTTCTTTGACTCATTATATGCTAATAGGGTCTACCTGCCACCTTATACAGGGTGTCAACGAATCTATTAGACAAGCCATAATTTCTAGAGTATTTTCAAATGGCAACCCTTTTTTGACAAACACTTTCTGAATAAAGAATTTTTTGACGAATCTAACGATATTCATTTATTATTTTTATCCAAAAATATAAAAGTATACAGGATGTTCCATTTAAAAATTCAAAACCCCGACCATTTCGAGCGGAATGAGAAAAATATGCGAAAACTCCTCTCCACTGCACCATTTACCGGTACCAAATCTAATTTTGATACACCTCTAATATGGGTACTCTAGAAATTATGGCGTGTTTAATAGATTCGTTGACACCCAGTATACATGAACATAAAACACGCCCCCTAGCAGTTACACATTTTTTTTAGTTAACATTCACTTTTGCATTAGCAGGTACTTACTTCACCTGTTACTTGTATTCTACCACTTAATTTCTGGAACTCTTCAATTTTCCTCTAATTAGTTGTAAGGAATATTCACAAAACGTTATAAATAAATGTCGATGTTTTAGTAATGAAATTGGTTCTATAATTATATGCGTAAGACTTATTTGTATTGACCAGTCATTGCCATAGTGACCATTGAATGAATCACAATGACCCATTGATTGTTAGTTTAAACAGTAGGTACACGAAATCTTAGATGTAGTGATTGGTAAAATTCATTGAGCTTTATTGTTATTAATAATAAATGTAAGTACAGTGCGTTTTTCCCCTTTCGATTATTCCGAATTGTATTCGGGCGCTTGATAGTTAATTAATTTGAACAGCTCTAAGGGCTCGATATTACCTCTTGCTCTGATTTTTTCGTCGGACGCACACAGTCTGTCCACATGGCACGAATCTGGAAAATTAATTTTGAAATTATGCATATTTTACCTTTAAAAATGATACCTTGATCACAGCACAAGCCATCTGTTGCACACCTCCCCATGTTTCTTCTGCATGACATGCTGCCAGCAATGCAAGGCTCTAATTCGTGGAAGTAGCCGTCGCGCTTACAAACCGTCGTCTCCGCAGTGCCCATCAGGCACCCGAAAGGGCCGCAGCATATGTGGGGCCCGAAACACTGCCCACTTTGCCCGGGTCCGCATGAAACACACTACCAGCTCATTAGAAACCCGACTAAAAGCACCCTCACCTGCTTGATGTTGGTTTCCAAAGCTAACTTCCCACCTCTTTTCCCGCCTCTGGGGCAGTTTGTAATTAAACAGCCGAAAACCAAAGTTTGATGCAACACCAGGAGGAAGGTTACCAAAATTACATCTCTACTGCACTGCATCTTTTCCAATCGCTCTTGTGGCTTACTATGACCGCAACATGACCGTGTTTTCCTTTTATAGCGAAAAATCTCATGTGAGCGCCGCATTTAAATTAGCACTCAACAGCTCAGTCTTTGTTATGCTGATTCAATAATGTCAGATTCCGAAGAGGAGTCCGTTGAAAGGCAGCTTAAAATCGCCTTTCTTGGAGATTCAAGCGTGGGAAAGGTATTAACGAATGTGTAACGCGCGTATTGTACCCAGTTTTCATTGCAGACGAGCATAATTAAACGGTTTTGCCAGGACGAGTTTACGCGCCAATCGACGCCGACCGTCGGCGCGGACTTTTACACCAAACATCTCGTCTTGCCCGGCCGACAGGATGTTACGTTGATTATTTCGGACATTGGAGGTCAGGAGCTTACCGGATCGATGTTGGATAAATATTTGTACAATATCAATGTAAGTTTTCTGCAAGGATGTGGGAGGGTTCTATGATTTTAATTTGGCAACTTAAGACGTCATAAATGGCAGGCTAGCTTCTGCCGTTTCCACGGAAACAATATTGTTATATCTGTTTTGAACTTCATTTCATTCCGTGCTCTGCGTCCCATTTTTTTGTTCTTTCTGTTTGTACCTAACTGATGGATGCCTTCATAAAGTTTTTAGGGTTAAAGTAGAATATCAGATTAGGTTTTACCTTACAAATTTGAACTTGCACTCAATTGATATATGCAAATGTAGAACTGCTAATCAATAAAGACATTTAGTATTATTATTTTTGTTAGTCAACTCTCACTGCTATAAAATCTACATGTAACCCTTATACGCCTTCGTAGTTTTTCCGCTTGTAGAGTCAACAAGTATGACTTTTTGTAGATAATAGTCTTTGTTTACGACATAACAAATTCGCCTTCTTTCGAATCTTTACCATTGTGGATGGAAACGGTCTCAGCAACGATCACCAATCCAGTGCTCTCGGCCGCCTTCGGAAACAAATGTAAGTCATCCTCTCGGTTGCTTTACTCACGCGCTCGGTTGCAGGCGACCTCGAGCATCAACGAGCGATTCGCACCGATCGAATTCAACCGTTCTTTCAACAGTGCAACCTACAGAATTCCCCGGTCTCTGCCAGAACCGGAGAATACGTAAGATATAAAGCGCGGTCGGTGGATGAGAATCTGACAGGTCGAATTTTTAGCTTTATTCGAGTATGATGGAGCTTATAGCGAAGTACTTGGGAGTGCATTTGTCGAAAGTGGCGAGAGAGCAGCAGCAGCCGGTCGTAAAGGCTCGGCTGGTACCGCCGACCGCTGTCGATAGTAAACGTCCTAAGGTAAAACGGGTGCATAATCGTAACACTAATACGGCCGTTTGTGTACTTCAGTGATCTGTATTCAATTTTGTCAATAAAATTTTTTGTATTTGCTTTTATGAAAATCTACTGTAGGTCTGATAGATTCTGAGTTAGGCTTCTTCGAAAAATAGTCTGTAAGTGTTTGTGGTACTTCATATACTTCTGAATTTCTAATTATAAATAAACAAATACGGTAGGGGAGCTCAATAGGGGATTTTGGGCGGGTCAGATTAAAGTAAGGTGGGTTGACTAAGTGTCGAAAAGTGTGCATTTCAATAATCTAACGATTTGAGCGTAACGTGAGGGAGTGGGGAGATCAAAAAACTTGCAAAAAAAACGTTACTTTGACATTCTCGCGTTAAAGGTAAAATCGGGGGGCGTTCTGAGCAACCCTCTTCTCCTTAGCGTCACTGTTGCTTTCTGCATCCAGTCAGTATAGTTTGTTCTAACAAAAGGTAATGGGCTTAGTTGTAATTGTAATTCTTCACTTCAACTGTTTTTCTAGGGCGGAGGTTACCGTATCCAAGACCTTCAGATACATTCGGGACTGGAGAAGACCCGGCTATTTAACAATGTATTTCGTATAAACCTCTCGCCAGGAAAGATTGCCGATCACAGAAGACCTGATCTCGGTCTACAATCTACGTTTTTCTTAAGATGCGAGCAACGTCCGGGTTAGTATCGTGTCAATGTTGAACGAAAAGACTTTAATCTTTCCTAGCGAGAGTATATATAATGTAAGAGACTTCGGAGTAATATTTTTCACAAATGGGAAAGGAGTGGGGTTGCTTTTAAATCAGTCTCCGTTATCGTTCAGATAATTTCTGTAAGTAAGGTTATACACTGCCTTTTTTGAGGCCCGAAAAAAAATTGTCTCAGATCGACCCGGAAGAAAAATTTTCTTATAGAATGTGGCCTGTAGAATCCATAATTTCAAACAGTTCCAAGATTGGGCTACTAGTTCAAAAGTTACGGCCCTTTGAATTTTCTTTCGAAATTGGTTTCTAGTCTATAACTTTTGATTGAGAAGTCTGATCGAAAAAGTACGAATTGTTTTGGATTCTACGCACCAAAATTAATAAGAAAAAGTGTTTTCCCGAGAAATTTTGGTGTAGTCGATTTTTGGTAAAAAAGGAAGGTTATACACTGCCTTTTTTTGAGGCCCGAAAAAAAAATTGTCTCAGATCGACTCGGAAAAAAATTTTCTTATAGAATGTGGCCTGTAGAATCCATAATTTCAAACAGTTCCAAGATTGGGCTACTAGTTCAAAAGTTACAGCCGTTTGAATTTTCTTTCGAAATTGGTTTCTAGTCTATAACTTTTGATTGAGAAGTCTGATCGAAAAAGTACGAATTGTTTTGGATTCTACGCACCAAAATTAATAAGAAAAAGTGTTTTCCCGAGAAATTTTGGTGCAGTCGATTTTTGGTAAAAAAGGAAGGTTATACACTGCCTTTTTTTGAGCCCGAAAAAAAAATTGTCTCAGATCGACCCGGAAAAAAATTTTCTTATAGAATGTGGCCTGTAGAATCCATAATTTCAAACAGTTCCAAGATTGGGCTACTAGTTCAAAAGTTACAGCCCTTTGAATTTTTTTTCGAAATTGGTTTCTAGTCTATAACTTTTGATTGAGAAGTCTGATCGAAAAAGTACGAATTGTTTTGGATTCTACGCACCAAAATTAATAAGAAAAAGTGTTTTCCCGAGAAATTTTGGTGCAGTCGATTTTTGGTAAAAAAGGAAGGTTATACACTGCCTTTTTTTGAGCGCCGAAAAAGAAATTGTTTTGGATTCTACGCACCAAAATTAATAAGAAAAATGTGGCCTGTAGAATCCATAATTTCAAAAAGTTCCAAGATTGGGCTACTAGTTCAAAAGTTACAGCCGTTTGTATTTTCTTTCGAAATTGGTTTCTAATCTATAACTTTTGATTCAGAAGTCTGATCGAAAAAGTACGAATTGTTTTGGATTCTACGCACCAAAATTAATAAGAAAAAGTGTTTTCCCGAGAAATTTTGGTGTAGTATATTTTTGGTAAAAAAGGAAGGTTATACACTGCCTTTTTTTGAGGCTCGGAAAAGAAATTGTCTCAGATCGACACGGAAGAAAAATTTTCTTATAGAATGTGGCCTGTAGAATCCATAATTTCAAACAGTTCCTTGATTGGGCTACTAGTTCAAAAGTTACAGCCATTTGAATTTTCTTTCGTAAATGGTTTCTAGTCTATAACTTTTGATTGAGAAGTCTGATCGAAAAAGTACGAATTGTTTTGGATTCTACGCACCAAAATTAATAAGAAAAAGTGTTTTCCCGAGAAATTTTGGTGCAGTCGATTTTTGGTAAAAAAGGAAGGTTATACACTGCCTTTTTTTGAGGCCCGAAAAAAAAATTGTCTCAGATCGACCGGAAAAAAATTTTCTTATAGAATGTGGCCTGTAGAATCCATAATTTCAAACAGTTCCAAGATTGGGCTACTAGTTCAAAAGTTACAGCCCTTTGAATTTTCTTTCGAAATTGGTTTCTAGTCTATAACTTTTGATTGAGAAGTCTGATCGAAAAAGTACGAATTGTTTTGGATTCTACGCACCAAAATTAATAAGAAAAAGTGTTTTCCCGAGAAATTTTGGTGTAGTCGATTTTTGGTAAAAAAGGAAGGTTATACACTGCCTTTTTTTGAGCCCCGAAAAAAAAATTGTCTCAGATCGACCCGGAAAAAACATTTTCTTATAGAATGTGGCCTGTAGAATCCATAATTTCAAACAGTTCCAAGATTGGGCTACTAGTTCAAAAGTTACAGCCGTTTGAATTTTCTTTCGAAATTGGTTTCTAGTCTATAACTTTTGATTGAGAAGTCTGATCGAAAAAGTACGAATTGTTTTGGATTCTACGCACCAAAATTAATAAGAAAAAGTGTTTCCCAGGAAATTTTGGTGCAGTCGATTTTTGGTAAAAAAGGAAGGTTATACACTGCCTTTTTTTGAGGCCCGAAAAAAAAATTGTCTCAGATCGACCCGGAAAAAAATTTTCTTATAGACTGTGGCCTGTAGAATCCATAATTTCAAACAGTTCCAAGGTTGGGCTACTAGTTCAAAAGTTACAGCCCTTTGAATTTTCTCTCGAAATTAGTTTCTACTCTATAACTTATGATTGGGAAGTTAAGTATTCAAATACCTTGCGAAGTATTCGAATACTAAATATTTGTGAAAGTATTTGAGTTACAAATACAAATACTGCTTCCATAAAAGTATTTAATTACAAAGTATTTGAATACTTTACTTTAAAGGATTTGAATACTAAAAAGTATTTACAAAATCGAATACTACCCAGCTCTGGTTACACACCAGCGTTATAGGGCTCTCCATTACAATGTAGGAAATTTTATTACCAGAACCCAGGTAACAATCTTAGGAATTTTATAGGAAGATTATGTAGAAGCGGCCTTAGGAGATATTTCACATAGGAAAGGAGAACTACTTACAGGGTGTTCAGAATGAATATAATCAAAAATTAAATAGAGGACATATTGAATAACTGCAAAGTAAATAAATAACTTTATTTTCACAATTTTTTTTTCTACAGGCTTGAGGCTCGCGTAGCCCATCAATAAATTAAAATTTCATAAATGCATTTGTATATTATGTAGAGATCATTTCCTTCGGACTATACGCAACGGGCTATTGAAACTAAAACTGGTTTTGTTATTATCCAAATATGTTTCCAAAGAGGTTGTTGAAACCGCTCGAAATCGACGAAATTATTCCATTTGCCTCTTTCGGATGGTGCGGTGATTGGTGCTGTGGTCCGTGTTGTTGAAAGTGCGGCGGTGGATGTGGACGGTAATAAGCGCCATCTTTACGCTAGAAATAGAGACAGTAGGATACATTGCGACGACGCGATGCGGTTAGATAATTAATGGGATGGAGGCTCTAAACAAGCAAGCGAAAGAAGAGTACTTACAATAGGAGGTAATTTGCTACAGATTAGTCTTGTGGGAAAGTTATGTCAACGTCGGAGGGTGGCGGAGGTACCGGCGCTATCATACTTTTTGAGGGAGAAGTCACAGGTTTTGGATACATGACGCCGTACTGAAAAAGAGCACACCGAGACCAATATATTACACTATTTACATTGTTAGTATGTTATTTGAGTTTATCGTAAACGCTTTGAACATGTTTTTATTTTTACCCACGTAGGGGCCGGCGCACTGCATGTCGTAAGAGGCGACTAATAAATGCAATTTTATGTGTTGCATGACCCGTGCCCGCACAGACACCTGAATGATCGTAAAGTGACCGTGCCGATAACGGTGTCCCTCGGATACAAGGCGAACTCTGAATGATGGCACCTTTTCTTCGGGAAGGGGCTGACAGCCAAGCCCTGGGGCAGGCAACTGTGTCCAGGTGAGAGTGTATCTCCACTCCTCGTGGGAATTGTATGGACCATAATCCCCCTTTGTGGGGTGCTCGTCAGGTGGAACAACAAGCCGGGCCCCCATCGGTAATAGGGCAGGCATTTTCCGTGCGACTCGAAAGGGGCTTCACCTACCAGGCTGAGGGTACAGTCGAAATTTTTTATTTGGTGGGCGCCCTCTTGTGGTTGGCTGTGAAGCAAACGCACACCATGTTGTGTGGACCAGTACGGACACGAACTCGAAGAGCGACCACCTTCAGGAGTAGGTACTTGGAAACAACTGATTGGAACGATTTAAATTAGGGAGCAGCCCTTACTCTCGGCACAGCGCGGGGGAAGGAGGTTGTCCTTGTAGCCTGTAGGACTGGGCTATGTGGCAAAACGGTGAGAGCCACCTTTGCTCTGTCGGAAAGCAGAGCAGGCGGAAGAGGGGGCTGCATTAGTAAACAGCGTCATATTAGAACAGCTGTAACCTCCGGACCTTTCGAAGAACGAAGAGAACACCTTGGTGGAACACAGGCCTTGAAAAGGTTCCTAAGAAGGTTCGCAGGCTTTTTAAGCCCTCAGACTGGGAAGATCTTAAGACCGCTTAGCCAGGTGTAAACGAAGACCTTCTGTGGTAACATGGAGGGTCTTCCTGAAGTTCAAAAACTTCGTAAGATCCGCGCCATGCTTGGGAGCAGTCAATATATTCTCAATCGGCTCGTCGGTTACGGTAGGATGTCCGCAGAGTAGAGTGTTGTCTTCACTGCTGTGGTGCCTGGTGCTAGACGGGCTCCTCCATAGCCATAGCCTCTTCGTTAATCCGGAGTGCTAAGGTCTTCTTCGGGAACGAGCCTATCATCCTATCCATTATTGAGAGTAGGTAACGGGCTCAGAACCCAGTTGCCAAAGAAAGGGGTTAGGAACAATGGACCTTTGGTGTGCCTAAGTGCAGTCTGGTCGGGCTCCCATTATAAATAGAATAGAATAGAAATATCAGGAGTCGAGAAAGAAGCCAAGGTAGTCGGAGAAATCGAAGTAGCTGTTGAAGTACTAAAAAGAGACGGAGGGAGGGAGGAAAGTGGAAGAAGGCGGCGGAACTGAAGAGACCCAGGAAGCGAAGGCAGACTAAAGATCGGAAGAAGTCGAAAAATCAGAGGAATTAACAGAGTGTTGACTATTGAACCTGGAGAGCCCAAATATAATGAACAAGCCGAGGAAGAACACCAAAGGTCTTCTGACTTGGAGCCCAGCGAACCGATAAAAATGACGAAACCGCAAAATGGACGTGGAATACTCAATTGAAGAAGACAAGAATGCCCCCAGTCACTGAAAAGAGAAGGATGCCGAAGAAGCAGAAAAAGACAAAAAAACAAGGGAGGGAGAAACCTAAGGAGCCGAGAAAGTCAAGGAAGCAAAAAATTCCAAAAGGCTACGATCAGGTAGTATAGTACTCTGTCCTCCGTTAGAGGAATATTGGGGAGATCTAGTGAAGTGAACGATACTCGAGATGTTAAAGAGGCAGCTATCCGAAGAGAAGCCTTTTGCTGTTCTTTCAGAAGGATATTTTGTTTGGAAGGTTTGCTTTGAAGACTTACACATGTCCATGAACTTGGCAGGCCTACTCAGCAGACCATGGTTCTGCTTACTCATATCGTTAGTGTTCCGTTAGTGCACGTTAGTGCCGCTGAAGAAATCGTTAGTGCACAAAAGGAAAGTTACTATTTAAAAAAAAATATTTGTGGGCCTGCTAACTTCAGGCCAGCAGACCCATTTAAGAAAATCGATGCAATCTTTACACTAGTTAAACTAGCAGCGTTAGTGCTCGTTAGTGCCGGCAATATAAACGTTAAGTGTAACAGCTCAAAACGTTGTAAAAAGGGGTCTGCTAACTTCATGCAGCAGACCCACATTTGTCAAATTGGCCCTGTCCTAATGCAAATTTGAAGCAGCTCGTTAATGCTTCACATGCGAACGTTAGTGCTGCAAGGGATCCGCGTTAAAAAGGTACCAAACCACCTCAAAATTAAACGTGGCTTATTGGGACCTGCCCACTTCACGCCGGTAGACCAACAAACGAAATCCGTTTGATTTGCTACTTTAATCGATCTATCACTATTAGTGATTGTTAGTGTCGCAAAAAAAAGTTAGTGCTCAAAGCGCAAGAGCTCAAGCGTGAAATTATGGGTTTGCTAAATTCATGCAGCAAGCCCACATTTATTAAAGTGGCCCTGCTTTAATGCGAATCTAAAGTTAGTGCTCGTTAGGACTTCACTTGTAAACGTCAGAAATAGAAACCAGAGCTAATAAAGACATCACTAATTTAATCGTTATATAGTTATTCACAAAGCAAACTCATATTTTCACATCTTGAGCTGTTGCGCTTTGAGCACTAACGCTTTTTCTTGCGACACTAACGAACACTAATACTGATTGATCGATTAAAGTAGAAAACCAAACGGATTTCGTTTGTTGGTATACCGGCGTGAAGTTGGCAGGTCCCAATAAGCCACGTTTAATTTTGAGGTGGTTTGGTGAGGATCCCTTCCGGCACTAACGTTCGCATGTGAAGCACTAATGAGCACTAACGAGCTGCTTCAAATTCGCATTAGGACAGGGCCAATTTAACAAATGTGGGTCTGCTGCATGAAGTTAGCAGACCCCTTTTTTCAACGTGTTGAGCTGTTACACTTTGAGCACTAACGTTTATATTGGCGGCACTAACGAGCACGAACGCTGCCAGTTTAACTAGTGCAAAGATTGCATCGATTTTCTCAAATGGGTCTGCTGGCATGAAGTTAGCAGGCCCACAAATATTTTTTAAAAATAGTAAGTTTCCTTTTGTGCACTAACGATTTCTTCAGCGGCACTAACGGAACACTAACGATATGAGTAAGCAGAACCATGGTCTGCTGTAGTAGGCCTGCCAAGTTCATGGACACTTTTGGCCAAAAAAGACAAAGCAGTCAAGGAATTCCCAAAAATTTAAGAAAAAAAGGTAAAACTAAAGGGTTCCAAGAGAGGTCAAAGAAGCCAAAATAATCAACGTAGACGGAAGACGAAGAATTGTGAACCTGAAGTCGCCATGAATGATGAATAAACCGAAAAATAACACGAAAAGAAGGAGATCGGGGAAAAGACACTGAAGTCGAGGTCTTTGGTGAAGTAGTCGAAGATGGTTCAAATAGTGAAATATGTTTGACAGTAAAGGATATCGAAGAAGCTGGAGAAGTCGACGCAACGGAAGAGGCCGAATAAGGAGAGGAAGTGGTGGCCCCGAGAAAGTTGAGCAAGGAAGCTGAGGGTGACGGAAAGTGGTACCTAGTCAAAATGCCGGAATGATGTTGAAGAAGCCAGCGAAGTAGAAGGAGGCGAGAAAATCGAGGAAACTGACAAGTTCCAAAGAGCTAGAGGCCTAGAAGAATCAGAAGCGGTTTGAAACTCCTGCTATTCATCAACGCTATCCCCCACCACTGCCATCTGGATCCACACATCCTGTAATTTTTGGAGGTTTCTTTTGTGCAAATATACAGGTAGAAGTGCATGGTTTAGTATTTTAAACCGGTTAAACCACTTAGATCTCCAGATATAAACGTTTCAACTTACAAGACTTACCTTAGCCGGGTATAAAGTAACATTTAATAATGTCGGATGATCATTCACAACCATAAACTCAATTTCTCGCGGCACGAATCCATCAGCATACACCTGGAGATAAAGTTATTCCAGAATCGGCAACGCCGTCCACTTACTTCCAGCTTGTACATTCCCGGCAGAAGAATTCGCCAAAACTCACCGTAGCGTGTCGTCTGAAAACCGATATCGCGCGCCTTGATCTTCAACGATACCTTCTCGATGGGACTGCCTCCCTCGTCCATTACAAAACCGTGAACTCCCCTATGAGCTTCCGATAGGAATTTGATTAACGACTGAAAAGCGCAACTCTAAGACTTCAGCCGCGCAACGGTCCACCTACCATTTTGTTGTCCTCCCAGTAGCGGGGGATCTCTTGAGCTGGTGGGTATTTACAACATGACACCTCCAAGGTGACCTCCATGCAACCGTACCAGACGTAGTTGAAGTCTTGCATGCCTCCGGTCAGGGGGTACCACGCCGCTCCGTTGGTGATACCCTAAACCAGGTGCTTTTGAAAGTATTACTAGCCGAAGGTGGAGGACTCACTTGCTTGAATCCTGGCGTGGAAGACTTACACGCGACACCTCTACTCATTTTGGCATGGTTAGTCGCGTAAATTAAGGCTAGGTGTTTGAAAACGTCGTCGTCCGGTGTTAGAGATGGCGCTGCATAGTTCTGGAACACTGCAACAGGTAATTGGTTAATAAAACTACCCGCCCTTTAAACGTGTACGATCCGCAGGCACTTACAGGAGCACAACGCCGATGATCTGCATATTCCTTGCAGCATAAACAACTAAGATACAGTGGTGGAATAATCAACAGTGAATTTCTCGAAGGCCAAAATTCATTGTTGACTTTTGGAAATTGCCGAGAACACTTACGCGAGTTTGGTGTGTTGTCAAACGGATAGCTCGCGACCAGAGCGCCACCGTGCAGACTTCCGGACAGGACGAATTGAATTTTCGAAATCCATTCCTTAACCGCGTCGGTTTCGGGCTGGGTGCGCTTGTTGTTCTGCTTGAAGTAGTCGGGGAAATTGCGGTTCAAATCGAAACCTCGCGCGTTGTACCTCCCCTGTCCACCATCGCAGGTACCCTCTTTCGCCACCTCGAATCCGTCGGGATTCATCGAGGGTAAGATGTGAATGCGGGTGTTGTCCAACAGCCATCTAATGTAAGGGTCGCTGGAGTAGCTCATGACCAAGTGCTGCAAAACAAACTTAAGCTTCACCTCGGGGCTCTATCCGCCACTCACGTGAATTAAGTGCAACATCAACTCGCGGCTGATCGCCTCGTTGCCGTGCATATTGGCGACGTACTTCACGTCTGGTTTGCCGATCATGTGCTCGTACGGTGACGCCGAAACCACCATGACCCATAGATCTCTGCCCTGTACGGATTTTCCAATGGAGTACAGAGCGGTGAGGGTTGGAAATCTGGACGTCGTCGCCCGCAGGAATTTCGTCATCTGCTCGTAATTGTGATATTGGAAGCCTATGGTGTAGGGTTCATTTGGAATCTCGACGTTGTAATTCTGTATGGCACTCGATTGGTAGTTGCGAGGCTCGGACGTTTTGTTGGTGTAGTAGATTGGAGATAGTTGTTCCACGTTCGGACCGAGACTGGGCGAGGAATCGAGTCCGATTGATAGAGATACGTGTAGGAAGATTAAAAGTATTGTCCTCATCTTGAGCTGTAAATAATTGTACAAAATTACTCTGTGGACTTCATCTGTACGTATTATTATTCTCTAATTTTGAACTGCATTATATTTTATCTTTTCGGTATTCAAGAAATGGTTCCATAGACTCAAGGGATGCAAGGGGTGATTCAGGAGATTTGGTTGCTTCAGGTGGTTCAGTAGATTCACTAGAATCTGGAGGTTCCAGAGATTAAATACACTAGGAGCTCGTAAGTATAGAATACTTCTCAGGAAGCCTAGGTTTTGTAGCCTTTTGTGAAAAAATACCACAAAAGTCCTTAGGACTGATTGCTCTGAGGGAGAACGTAGCACCGGGGTGGTCTGAGGGTATGAAATACTCCCCAGTATTACCAGAACATTATCATGAATGTCAGGGACCATAAAAAGTAACACTAGGAGCTCTTGAAGTATAGAATACTTGCCAGGAAACCAAGGTTTCGTAGTCTTTTGTGAAAAAATACCACAAAAGTCCTTAGGGCTGAATGTTTTGGGGGAGAACGTAGCACCGGGGTGGTCTGAGGGTATGAAATACTCCCCATATTACCAAAATATAATCATGAATGTCAGGGACCATAAAAAGTAACACTAGGAGCTCTTGAAGTATAGAATACTTGCCAGGAAACCAAGGTTTTGTAGTCTTTTGTGAAAAAATACCACAAAAGTCCTTAGGGCTGAATGTTCCGGGGAGAACGTAGCACCGGGGTGGTCTGAGGGTATGAAATACTCCCCATATTACCAAAATATAATCATGAATGTCAGGGACCATAAAAAGTAACACTAGGAGCTCTTGAAGTATAGAATACTTGCCAAGAAACCAAGGTTTTGTAGTCTTTTGTGAAAAAATACCACAAAAGTCCTTAGGGCTGAATGTTTTGGGGGAGAACGTAGCACCGGGGTGGTCTGAGGGTATGAAATACTCCCCAGTATTACCAGAACATTATCATGAATGTCAGGGACCATAAAAAGTAACACTAGGAGCTCTTGAAGTATAGAATACTTGCCAAGAAACGAAGGTTTTGTAGTCTTTTGTGAAAAAATACCATAAAAGTCCTTAGGGCTGAATGTTTTGGGGGAGAACGTAGCACCGGGGTGGTCTGAGGGTATGAAATACTCCCCAGTATTACCAAAATATAATCATGAATGTCAGGGACCATAAAAAGTAACACTAGGAGCTCTTGAAGTATAGAATACTTGCCAAGAAACCAAGGTTTTGTAGTCTTTTGTGAAAAAATACGACAAAAGTCCTTAGGGCTGAATGTTCCGAGGGAGAACGTAGCACCGGGGTGGTCTGAGTGTATGAAATACTCCCCAGAATTACCAAAATATAATCATGAATGTCAGGGACCATAAGAAGGAACACTAGGAGCTCTTGAAGTATAGAATACTTGCCAGGAAACCAAGTTTTTGTAGTCTTTTGTGAAAAAATACCACAAAACTCCTTAGGGCTGAATGTTCTGGGGGAGAACGTAGCACCGGGGTGGTCTGAGGGTATGAAATACTCCCCAGTATTACCAGAACATTATCATGAATGTCAGGGACCATAAAAAGTAACACTAGGAGCTCTTGAAGTATAGAATACTTGCCAAGAAACCAAGGTTTTGTAGTTTTTTGTGAAAAAATACCATAAAAGTCCTTAGGGCTGAATGTTTTGAGGGAGAACGTAGCACCGGGGTGGTCTGAGGGTATGAAATACTCCCCGGAATTACCAAAATATAACCATGAATGTCAGGGACCACAAAAAGTAACACTAGAAGGTCTTGAAGTGTAGAATACTTGCCAGGAAACCAAGCTTTTGTAGTCTTTTGCGAAAAAATACCACAAAAGTCCTTAGGGCTGAATGTTCTGAGGGAGAACGTAGCACCGGGGTGGTCTGAGGGTATGAAATACTTCCCAGTATTACCAAAATATAATCGTGAATGTCAGGGACCATAAAAAGTAACACTAGGAGCTCTTGAAGTATAGAATACTTGCCAGGAAACCAAGGTTTCGTAGTCTTTTGTGAAAAAATACCACAAAAGTCCTTAGGGCTGAATGTTCCGGGGGAGAACGTAGCACCGGGGTGGTCTGAGGGTATGAAATACTCCCCATATTACCAGAACATTATCATGAATGTCATGGACCATAAAAAGTAACACTAGGAGCTCTTGAAGTGTAGAATACTTGCCAAGAAACCAAGGTTTTGTAGTCTTTTGTGAAAAAATACCACAAAAGTCCTTAGGGCTGAATGTTTTGGAGGGGAACGTAGCACTGGGGTGGTCTGAGGGTATGAAATACTCCCCAATATTACCAGAACATTATCATGAATGTCAGGGACCATAAAAAGTAACACTAGGAGCTCTTGAAGTGTAGAATACTTGCCAAGAAACCAAGGTTTCGTAGTCTTTTGTGAAAAAAACCACAAAAGTCCTTAGGGCTGAATGTTTTGAGGGAGAACGTAGCACCGGGGTGGTCTGAGGGTATGAAATACTCCCCAGAATTACCAAAACATTATCATGAATGTCAGGGACCATAAAAAGTAACACTAGGAGCTCTTGAAGTAAAGAATACTTGCTAGGAAACCAAGGTTTTATAGTCTTTTGTGAAAAAATACCACAAAATCATGAATGTCAGGGACCATAAAAAGTAACACTAGGAGCTCTTGAAGTATAGAATACTTGCCAGGAAACCAAGGTTTCGTAGTCTTTTGTGAAAAAAACCCACAAAAGTCCTTAGGGCTGAATGTTTTGAGGGAGAACGTAGCACCGGGGTGGTCTGAGGGTATGAAATACTCCCCAGAATTACCAAAACATTATCATGAATGTCAGGGACCATAAAAAGTAACACTAGGAGCTCTTGAAGTAAAGAATACTTGCTAGGAAACCAAGGTTTTATAGTCTTTTGTGAAAAAATACCACAAAAGTGCTTAGGGCTGAATGTTTTGAGGGAGAACATGGGGCGACGTCAGACAGACAAGCCCTAGGGAACGAAACAAGAATTTTCCTTCATCCAGATGCCCCCCCCCCCCGCTCATAAAACTTCTTTTTTTTAATGCAAGAATGGATACAGAGGTGACTGCATGTTCTCGCAAGCAAGGCTATTTGCTCTGGGGAAACGTGCCAGAATGCTGCCCTTATCATCATCGAAGAGGACCACGATGACGATCCACAAGACAACCCTGACTATTCAATCAATACTGTATCTATGGAGGACGACTACGACTATCCACCAATAGTGGAGGACTTACCTGTTGAAGAGTGCAGGCCATCAAAAACAAGGCGACGATTTTGAGTAAGTCTCCATCTTTTGATACATTTTACTGTTTTTTTTAATGATTGCATGTCTTATTTTTGGTACGCGATACTTTGAGAGAGCCACGAATGACCCATTATCAAAAATCAAATTTTAGAACACAAAATTACTGGAAGTCTATTTGGCGAGTATTGCAGCAAAATTCAGAGAACAAAATTAAGTCAAAAATAAAAACCTAAGTTAGGATTGCGGGGACCTCCACGGGGTTAGGGGCGGGTAAAGAAGTCTATGTAATCCTTAAACAACAAAAGACAAATAAAAATTCCGGTTTTTATTTTCTGCATCATTTAGGTACATGAGGTTGTACGGCATTTTTTTTCTTCTAATTTTTTTGGGCAGTCAGCCAGTTCTCGGGGAGTGTTTGGTTTCTTCGTGGACTCCTTCCAAATTGCTGACTGACGGAAGGGTGGTGTTCAAGTCAGATAATGGAACGTTCTTTTCCCAAAAGAAGAGATTAATCTGTTATCAGTCAAGTTGGAAAACTAGATGAGTTGATTATTTCAGGTTTCACTTAAATTTACCCAGAAAACATTCTATTGCCATTTTGGCCAGTGTGGAAGTACAAGTTCATTTAATCAAAAATCCATTTTGATCGTATAAAAAAGACGGTTCAGCGAACTTATCCACAAGAAGTTGTTGCATAAAATTGTCAATTGCAATTCCAGTTTAGAAATAAAACTTCAACCTTCATGGACTCATAACGGTACTGGGTACCCATGGTAGGTACCCGACCAACGACAATTAAAAAAATGTCCCAAGTGCAGTAAGTCAGTAGCGAACTGAAGGGAAAGTATGTGATTGTTTTACATCGTCATTATCATGTCAAATCCATGACCATGACGATTACTATTACATTGTCATTTAATTGTCGACACTTTCAATAGCTTTAGTAATCTATTGTTTGTCGCTATTTCCATAAGGTATACTAATCACGTTATTCAGTTTACCTCCACTACATCCTTGAGGTACCTACGACATAAAAGTAAAAACATTCCAGCGAAGTGTAACTGGGTATATGTTCCACATAATTAAAGAAAAACCGTTACGCGAGCGACCGGATTGAAGTGTCTTAAATTTTTCGATTTACAGTTTTAAAAGTGACAAGAATCAGGCGTGACCGACTTTTGAATATCACTTTTCGAAACGTGAAACATATTCTACATCCGGGCCCGAGCAAATGACTATCACGATATTTTTAATTATGAAATAATGCGAAAAAAAAACTACAATGAATGTAATTTCACACTCTCGTAACGCATGGCTAAGGATAATGAATGAATCGGGTCAATTACCTAGCCGCCCGTATGGCCTTAAATGCGATTTTTTTTGCCACCTGCATATCCGCTAGCAAACGAGAACGGAGATTTTCGCCATATTCAGTTACGCTCATTCATGATTGTGACCTCACGATCTCGTCATTACACCGGCATGTCCTAAATCGACGTTGGTTTATTAGTACATCAAGTTTGTTTCGACGTACGTATACGCAAAAGCCAGTTTTAAAATGAATTTTGATAACCTGCACTATTCCCGAACTGCTCCTACGTTACAGTACCCCCTACTTGAACCCGATAGGAAGTTTTCAAGGCACCACGTTCCGAAATCACTATAAGGAAAAGGAAGAGGAAGAGAATCAGAAAGCGATGAAGAGGGGTTAGAGGACGAGAAAGGAAAAATAGACGGAAACGAAATGAGAAAAAAGATGACGAGAAGGAGAAACAACGGTTGCACTTAAATCACAACAGACTAGAATACAAAAAGGCTTTTCAGAAGAAAAGTGCTTCTTAGAACCATCTTAGCGTCTTTTTTGGAACTTTTTTGGGAAGTATGAACACTGCTTCTGCTCGTTTTTGAAGACATTGGTAAAAAATTTCGACAATTTTTTAGAAATGAAGATTTTTGCGATTATTATAGTAAAGAAATCGAGATCCAATGGAGAATCCCAAAATGGCATGAAATTTGTATACTTGTGGTATTGGAGGAAATATAATCGAAGGTCTCGTATATTGGGGGGTAGATTTTTTTTAGCACGTATACAGGGTTGTTGGTGGCCTCTTTTAGTATAATCAATCAAATGCATAAAAACATTTGATGCGCTACTTAAAAAAACCACCCCTTGAAGTGGATGAGTGCCGAGTAATAGAAGATTTTTATAAAAATACGCGTAATTTACGAAACGATAGGGGTAGATTTTTTTCGCGCCTATACAGGGTTGTTGGATGACCCTTTTAGTGTAATATCAATGAAGTACATAAAAATATTTGATGCGCTACTACGAAAAATCACCCCTTGAAGTGGATGAGTGCCGAGTAAAGAAAATTTTTTATAAAAATACGCGCAATTTACGGAAGGATAGGGGTAGATTTTTTGAGCACCTATACAGGGTAGTTGGTGGACCCTTTTTCTATAATCAATCAAATACCTAAAAATATTTGATGCGCTACTACGAAAAACCACCCCTTGATGTGGATGAGTGCCTAGTAATGAAAGATTTTTATATAAAAACACGTAATTTACGAACAGATTGGGGTAGATTTTTTAGCACCTAAATAGGGTTGTTGGTGGACCCTTTTGGTATAATCAATCAAACGCATAAAAATATTTGGTGCGCTATTCAGAAAAACCACCCCTTGAACTGGATGAGTGCCAAGTAATGGAAGATTATTATAAAAATACGCGTAATTAACGAAAGGATAGGGGTAGATTTTTTTTAGTACCTATACAGGGTTGTTGGTGGGCCCTTTTAGTATAATCAATCAAATACATTAAACTATTTGATGCGCTACTTAAGAAAACCACCCCTTGAAGTGGATGAGTGCCTATAGTAATGGAAGATTTTTATAAAAATACGCGTAATTTTCAAAAGGATAGGGGTAGATTTTTTTTAGTACCTATACAGGGTTGTTGGTGGACCCTTTTAGTATATAATCAATCAAATACATAAAATATTTGATCCGCTACTTAAAGAAAACCACCCCTTGAAGTGGATGTGTGCCGAGTAAAGGATTTATTTTTATAAAATACACGTAATTTACGAACGAATAGGGGTAGGTTTTTTTGAGCATCTACACAGGGTTGTTGGTGGACCCTTTTAGTACAATCAGTCAAATAAATAACAATATCTGATGCGCTATTAAGAAAAACCACCCCTTGAAGTGGATGTGTGCCGAGTAAAGGATTTATTTTTATAAAATACACTTAATTTACGAACGAATAGGGGTAGGTTTTTTTGAGCATCTACACAGGGTTGTTGGTGGACCCTTTTAGTACAATCAGTCAAATAAATAAAAATATCTGATGCGCTATTAAGAAAAACCACTCCTTGAAGTGGATGTGTGTCGAGTAAAGGATGTCTTTCTATAAAATAGACGTAATTTACGAACGAATAGGGGTAGATTTTTTTGAGCATCTACACAGGGTTGTTGGTGGACCCTTTTAGTATAATCAATCAAATACATAAAAATATTTCATGCGCTACTTAAAAAAACCACCCCTTGAAGTGGATGAGTGCGGAGTAAAGGAAAATGTTTATAAAAATACACGTAATTTACGAACGGATAGGGGGAGATTTTTTTAGCATCTATACAGGGTTGTTGGTGGACCCTTTTTCTATAATCAATCAAATACATAAAAATATTTGATGCGCTACTTAAAAAAACCACCCCTTGAAGTGGATGAGTGCCGAGTAAAGGAAAATGTTTATAAAAATACACGTAATTTACGAACGGATAGGGGGAGATTTTTTTAGCATCTATACAGGGTTGTTGGTGGACCCTTTTTCTATAATCAATCAAATACATAAAAATATTTGATGCGCTACTTAAAAAAACAACCCCTTGAAGTGGATGAGTGCGGAGTAAAGGAAAATGTTTATAAAAATACGTGTAATTTACGAACGGATAGGGGTAGATCTTTTTTAGCACCTATACAGGGTTGTTGGTGGTCCCTTTTTCTATAATCAATCAAATACATAAAAATATTTGATGCGCTACTTAAAAAAACCACCCCTTGAAGTGGATGAGTGCCGAGTAAAGGAAAATGTTTATAAAAATACGTGTAATTTACGAACGGATAGGGGTAGATCTCTTTTAGCCCCTATACAGGGTTGTTGGCAGAGCATTTTAGTACAATCAAACAATTAAATAAAAATATTTGATGCGCTATTAAGAAAAACCACCCCTGGAGGTGGATGAGTGCCTAGTAATAGAAGATTTTTATAAAAATACGCGTAATTTACGAATGGATTTTAGCGAAATTTCGGCACCCACCGTCAGGGGTTGAGAAAACTAATAAAGGGGTTTTTGATTTGATTTGATTTAATTTGATTGGATAGTCAGGTTTACCAATAGCAGCGACTTTTATTTCTCTGCCATGTCGTTTATCCGTTTCCTCAACTAAATTAGTTTTGGATTAAGATTTAAAGTGATCGTTAAAACTGAGCAGAATTCATGTTCGTGACTAGGCTAATCAAGGACCAAAATGCAATAAGCAACTTCAAAAGTTTGTTAGGAGTGTTAGGAAACAAACCAAATAACGAAAAAAGTAGGGCGAAACTTTAGTTTTTTTGCGTTCGCGATTTTGGGATGAGAAGATTCTCAATTTTGTTTGTAAGAGATTTAAATGTCAAATGCCTGTCTAATCAAATAGAAATCTATAGGTACTAATTGTCGCTTGCAAATTTCTATTTATGCTACTTATGAGGCTTGTAATATGCATCTCTATTTGTTGGCGTATTCTATCAACATTTTACTTGGCAATTTAATTTAAATTAAATGGGGGAGTGCACGAAATTGAAATTTTACAGTGCGAATGGTCTGCGAAGTTAATTGAAACTACAAGTTGGAGCAGTTTTCAGGCTACGTATAGGAATTTCCGCGTATTTTCCTCGCGGAAATTCCGACAAATAGAAATTGTCATTCTAACTGGCGGAAGAGCATTTCCAGGCGTTTTAAAGAGGGATTCACCTAAATTTGATCCTTCACAAAAAGTGGGGTAAAACAACCAAAAATTTGGCTTACCTTCGAATTAGGTCTGATTTTTGCGATTTAACAAAACTATCGTTCATCACTGTGGTCACTTCCCTTAAAAAAAATTAATTCCGCAATTCTCGAGAGAGAAAAAAAAAACTGTAACGCGCGATTCCCCTGTCTCGCGAGGGTATCAATACGACCTTATGCAGAAGCTCTCTCACCTGGTGTACGACGCCTCTCTTTCACCTCACCTGCCGACCGTGAATCAGAAACGCGACGCCCCACTTGAAACTCTCGCGGGGCTCATCTTTCCACAAACGCAAAACTGGAGCACTCGAATTTCGCGTACGGAGCGAAACGGTTAAATTTTCTGACCCACCTTTTGCCTAAAAGAATATTTGGGCCGTAGAGAAATCGGAAGAAATTGCCGCGTCGCCTGACCCAGTTTTCGATTAACCTCGAACATGCCCTTTACCTGCCGAACGTACGTTGTAGGTACGTGGGAGGAAATCTCTCCAGGAAGACAAAACTAGTCGATAATTATAGACGTTGGTCACGTTTCGTATAGGTAAATAATTCGTTTTGCGAAATTAATAAACCTTGGCTTTGTGAATTTATTTGAATTTTGCGTCACTCAGTTTTCTGATGAAATTAACTGCGTAAAGCACTTAGCAAATTTTGAGTTTGGTGCCAGCGCAGATTTGGATCGTTACAGTTATCATCCCCTAAAATTTCACCTTTCACAGATTCCTGCAGGTCATAAATTATACACCTGAAACTCATATTTGGCATAATGCAAGAGTTGACATAATAGCGACATTGAGGAACCAGGAAGACTACCAGTAGCATAAGTAATGATCCATAGTAAAAATAGTTCAAAATGGAATAGAAGAACCCTTATCACCCTACCACTTACACCCTTTCCACTTTCCGTGGACAATTTTTTTACATACACAAAATTGAAAAGTAATAAAACAACCTCAATAATCGAAATATAAAATTCAATTCTCTTACGCCATAGCTAATGCGTTTTGAAATGCTGCTCGCTCAAATTTAATGCGTAATTAACGACGTTGATATCTGTTTTGTCTAATTAAATTAACGAATTAGTAATGGTTTTGGAATGTTTGAATAATCAACCAACTCTGCTAAGAAAGAGAACGTATGATCTACACGTGTAGGGGTGGGAAATAATCACCCTGGCGCACAGGGCACTGCGTGTCGTGTGAGGCGACTAAGCAACAGAAAGTCAGCCCTATCTCTGTAAGTCTCCAGCTAAAGCTTTTTGTTTCCAGCGTCGGAGTTGGGCTCCATCCAAAAACGTTGTGACAGTTTTTTCAAACAAACTACCAAGCAAAAATAGGCGGGTGGGGGGGGGGCATTTATTTGTTATTATTGGTAATTGAGGTTTCATCTGAACTAAATCAATTATGTCAACTTAAAAAGACAGAGGAATTGTAATTAGAATATAATTATTTATCTTTCAATAGTAGCTTAATTGAGGGAATTTATTTTTGACCCAATTGATAAGTAAATTTTGGAAGTTTCCCCATTTAGGTACCAGATTGTGTTGATATTTCAGAAAATGAAACCCAAATATTTAGAGGAGGTCATGCAAAATCATTTATAAAAGAATAGTATTTATTATTATTATTATAGTACTAAGCAGAGTTGGATTGGGTCAAGCATAGAGTGACCCGGTGACCCAGTTAGTTTACTGACCCAGTGACCCGGTGAACCAGTGACCCGGTGACCCAGTTGACCCGGTGACACAGCTTGACCCGGTGACCCAGCTTGACCCGGTGACCCAGCTTGACCCAGTTTGACCCAGTGACCCAGCTTGACCCGGTGACCCAGCTTGACCCAGTTTGACCCGGTGACCCAGCTTGACCCGGTGACCCAGCTTGACCCAGTGACCCATCTTGACCCAGTATTTAGCGAAAAGATTTATTTGGATTAAGCTAACTAGTAGAAAAAAATTAAATGTGAATGAACACCTGTAAGCAAACTGGTAAGCCCTGAAGCAAAGAAATGACATTATTCTAATACAAGTCGGGACATGGAAAGTTTTTTACGGCAGTATTACAGCAAACATCACAGAAATGGCAGTTGTCAAGCAATCGAGTATTATTTTCAACAACCCAGCATTTCATTTATTGCATAATCTGTACACTTGAACCGAGGGCACTGACTTAACTGCGTTATTCGATCAAACTAGGTGACTGGGTCGAATTGGGTCCCCGGGTGAAATTGGGTCGCTGGGTCAAACTGGGTCACTGGATCAAACTGGGTCACTGGGTCAAACTGGGTCACTGAGTCAAAATTGGGTCAAGTTGGGTCACTGGGTCAAACTGGGTCACTGGGTCTAACTGAAAAGAGTATGACGTGACCCAGCGACCCAGTGACCCAGTTGAGCCAGTGACCCAGTCCAACTCTGGTACTAAGGGGTAGTCGCAGCCTTTTGGCCTTTTGGTCCATTGTCTAGCCTTCAACAATAACTGTATCCTTAAAAAAGTCCAGGATTTGATAGGGCGCACCCTCGTTACTTCCTCTGGTCTAATTTGTTCCATTTCCAAGTAGGCGTTCCCTTTTCTTTGCAAAAAGACTTCATCTCTCCACGGTCTTCTAGGTCTTCTCTTTTTCCTTCTACCTGTAGGGCTCCAATCCGTCACTCTGTTAATCCACCTGCTCCTACTACATGGTTTAACGTGTCCATACCACATGAGTCTTTTCTCCTCTATGAATTTCAGGGCGTCTGTTTGCACCTTCATTCTCTGTCTTATTTCCTCATTCCTTATTCTTTCTTGCTTTGTCAGTCCACAATACCTTCTCCACCAATTATCCAAATATTCGATTTTCTTTCGTGCTTGTATTTTTGGTTAGAGTGTAACCTAGACATCTAAACTTTTCTACTGCCTTTATTTTCGTGTTTTCATCTATTACTAGATCCCCTTCCTTATATTCTTCTTTTAACTTGTCATAAAACTAAGATCTTCTTCGTCTTGGACAATAACCACTTGTTCATCTGCAAAACTTGTGCCTTATTGGCACTCCCATTCCTTCACATTTTCCTTTCCAATGTTTTAAGGTGTGCTCTAGGTGATGTGGAGCAACCTTGTAGTAGGCCTTTAGTTGTTTCAAAATTTGTTGTTGTTTTCGCTCCTGTTTTGATGGCTACTTTGTTGTTTCTGTACAGGTTTTCGACTGCCTCTATTAGTTTGCCTGAAACTCCCAGAGCTTTCCAGAGTTTGCTTGCTATTTTTTGTTCTTTTCGTTTCCATCAGTTGCTGTACTGTATACAGTGATATTATTATTATACAGAGTGCCCATTTTGTATGGAATATAGTATATATCTCGGTAAATATTGACTGTATACAAAATTTTTCTAAATGAAACTTGTTTAGCATTTTATTTCCCATAATAAGACAGCATTCCATTGTTTTTATTTCAGAAAACAAATAAATATCGAAACACAATTGAATTTTTTTAAATAGTAACGCACACTTTCATTAGGCTCATTTCATAGAGATTTTTTTTCTCTTTTCAATGACGTACCACTTTAGCAGTGGTGTAGAAAATAGTATATTAAGATACAAGTGTATAATCAAGTCTTTAAAGCACGCGCAACGAGTTTAAGGGCACGACGCAAAGCGGAGTGCCTTTAACGTTGCAAGTGCTTTAAAGACCAATTATACACGTGTATCTTATAGTATTTTTTATTATACCTGCAGTATAATTTAAAAATAGGAAATACAATGAAGTCATATTGACGTTATACTCGAATACATGTCTAATTAAGTGGGCTGGGTGTTCGTAATTTCACGATTGCCATGGAAATGTCACTTGACGTTTGCTTATAAAAATCATCGTCTTTGTGAATTAAACAATTTCCGTTGAAAAAGATAATACACCGTCCATTAAATCGATTGTTGTAAAATCTAAACACACGTTGGTACGTGTAAAATCCAACTCCAGTAAAGCCTATTATAAAGAATACGAAAAGTTGTTTCCATGGATGAATAGGAAGTTACTTACGAATACAGTCTTAAATGCATCCATAATGCTGGCATATATGAAGGAAATGTCAAAGGTATTTAAATCTTCTATATTTTGGTGCATTCATTCAAAACTTTAAAGCAATGCTGCGATTAAAAAGTGGAACAGATTTGGAAGCATACCCTAAATTACGCGCGTTTGTGAAAGCTTCAACCAAAGGATAGGTACAAAAGCCAAAGAAATGTTCTGCATTTACAGAAAGCGACCTAAGAGGATTTTTTATTTCATCCAGATGACAGTTTCAAAAGTCATACTTGAAGTATCGTTACTTAGCAACTTTAAAGCACGTGTGTTTTAAAGGCCCTTTTTCGCACGCATTTGAGTGTTTAAAACGGGGATTGTGATTCAGGTATAATAAAAGATAATTTTTATTTCAAGCCTTTTGTGATAGGTGATGGCACTGCCCTGTAGTGAAGATTTTGAACATTCATTGGGATGAAAGCCATTTTACTGCTAATTTCGTTTTGTTCAATTGTTTTATTTTGATGTATGATATCTGGATTAATGTTACTGATCAAATTATAATAAATTTTTTTGAATAAGGGTACTATCATGTTATATCATCGAAAAGAGAAAAGAAATTTCTATCAAATGAGCGTAATGAAAAGGTGCACTGCCATTTAAAAAAATTCAATTGTTTTTCGTTACTCATTTGTTTTCTGAAATAAAAACAATTGAATGCTTCCTTATTATGAAAAATAAAATGCTAAACAACTTTCATATAAAAACATTTTGTATACATTCGATATTTACCGAGATATATTACACGATATTCCATACATAATGGGTACCCTGTACATTATTAACAAGTAGGTACACATTGGGATTTACGTGTATTGTTTTTCCCTATGTCTACTTTTAAATGACAAAATCGCTTTTGAAAGGCCCGTAATTATATGCATCCAGAATAACCTCTTAAAACAAATAATTATCTGACCGTCATATTCACTAATTTGCATATTATTGCTTTGGATACACAGAAAATAAATCTCTTACGCCCCTTAAACTGTTTCCGACACTATACCAATTGATAATATCAACTTTTTCTTCAGTTGAATACATCGCACATGAAAGAAAATAAAAATACGGAAGCCAAAGCGACAATATTCAAATTAATTAATGTGACAGCCAGATTAGAAGTTATTTTAGTTGCATAAAATTGGGCGCGATTTTGTCATTTAAAAGTAGACGTAGGGAAACACAATACAAGTAACTCCCTATGTCTACTTCTTAATAAATATCAACCCGTTGTCATTCAGATTCTCTTCCTCAAACTGTCCTACTGTTTCATCTTTAATTTTTCTTCCTGATCTTCCATTTAGATCCGACAATGATTAATTACTTCTTCTGTTTCCTTAATTTTTCCTATGTGAATTGAGTTTTATTATTCTTTTATTCATTGGTTGCCACGTTTTTACCCTGTTCTTGTATTCCTATTCCTATACTTTCCCTCTTTCCTCTTTGTTTACTCTGCTCCAACAATACAGTATACCTTCTAAGTTTTCCATTCCATTTCCTTTCTTTTTTATCTCACTGATTATTAGTATGTCTACATTCGTTTTGTTAAGCTCTTGTAGTACTTCTTTATCCTTACTTTTCCATAGTTGAATGCAGGGCCGTGTTTACCGGGGGTGCAAGGGGTGCAGGGCACCCGGGCGCAGGACCTTAAGGGGCGCCGAGCGCTATAAATCTTGATACTACAAATTAATACGTTTTTACAAAGACACAAAGGCGCACTCGGTCCGGAACGCTCATTTTCAATTGTTATTGTTTTTTATGGAAAAATGTGAAAAATTCATCTCTAAAATTAACAGTTTGTTCTTCCCAAGTAAAATTCATCCGATCTTTTTGAAAATCCGTATTTAGTAACTTCTTTTGATAACAAAACCATATGACAAACCCGATCACCGTAGGTTTCATATAGTAACTGATTAACTAAATAAACAAGTAAAAAAAGGGATGCTTTGTCTTTCAAACTGGGGGACTACAAGAGCGTTCCCAATTTTTTTATACATAGTTTAACCCTAAAACAATCTTTTCCAATAATTGTCCCGATAATTTTTGCAAATTAACGGACTGTGGAATGTTCCACACGCGTATTAGTTCTGTTCTCTTTCATTATGAAGCGGCACACGTATAAAGTCTCCTGTACCGGTAAATTTTGAAGCTTTCCAATCTTATTGCGACCAACTGTTACAGGTTTCGTCTAGGCCTTCTCGTTGAAAATGGCTTAAAAAGAACAGTTCCCATTTTGAAGTATTGATTGGACGCCTAATTTTTTGAAACCTTTCCTTGAGTGTCCTCAGGTCTGCTAGCACACTCTCTGGTGGATCTGCTATGGTTCCGACATCGAGGTACCAGAGATTGAGATCCGAAATCAGGTCTTAGATTATTGGGTGGATGGTATAAGGGTGAAGATAAGAGGTCCGCACGGAATGCTTTGCTGAGCTCCGACATGCGGCCAGTAAAGTGACAAGCGGTAGGAAACTTAGTCTACTCTGCCTCTGTTATGGAAACTTAAATTTCCTGACAGAAAGTAGGCATGAAAATAGAGGTTTTAGGACGATTTTGGGTAAAACGACTGCCGAATTTGGAAATTTCGTTCCGATTATTCGGATAAGTATAATTAACCGTAATTAGTTGGATGGCTAATTTGTAAGTTACTTTCTTAATATTTAGAGTTCATAATGCGTTCTTGTGGGGCCAACTTCACAAATGTTTTAAACGTCGTTAAACCTATTTTCATTTCCAAGCAATAATTAATAAGTCGAAATTTGTAATAATTATAGTTTCATATTAGTAACTATGCCGCAATGTAAACTAAAAAGTTACAGTGTGTTCATCAAATACTAAATGCACACAGGTTTCAAATTCCCCTTTAACTTGTTATTTAAGACTGAGTATACCATAGAAATTATTAATTTAATTATGCAAGTGGATTTTTCAATTTATCTAAAAATAAAGTAGTTGCAGGGAAGTTTACATGTTGTATTAATAGTAATAGGAAATGGTTGCATAATAAATGCTTATAAAATAAAAATATATACAGGGTGAGTTTTTTTCGATATTTAGTACGGGGATCTCTTAATGTTTGAGTCTTGGTTTGATGGTCTAAAATGGGAATGGGACCCATATGAACAGATTCTAATAACTTTAATTTGTTGTGAACAGGTCTATCAGCAAAGTAGTGGGCTACCGGAAATCCAGTGAGATCCCACCCCAATCTTCTTGAAAAATCAATGTTTGGGGAAAATTATCATAACTTACAAGACGCATACAGAGAATCTTCAAATCTAAAAAATAGTACAACTACACAATTGTTCGAATTTAAAGAATCTGCTTAATTTTTTGAAACCACCCCCAAAGAGTCAGGAAAACAAGAAAGACAAAACACAGAAGCTAAAGAATCAACGACCCCATTTTTTTAAGGGGGCAACCACTGCGCCGAAAGGGATAAAATGGGGGTCCGTTAACTTGGCCCCCCCCCCCCACTGAGAGATTTGATAGTTGTATTATTTTGAAATGAATGCGCTCGTTATGCGCTCATATGCGCCACCGATAATAACTCTTGCGCCATTTTTAGAAATCCGAAAAAACATTTGGGGGAGGCCAAGTGAACGTAGCCCCCCCAGTACGTATTTTGTCGCTTGTAACTAGGTCACCTGATACATTTGGTTATGCGCTCAATTGCGCCACTTGAATTAAAGCTAGCGCCATTACGGTTAAGCCATAAAAAATTTTTAAAAAGTGGGGGGGGGCTAATTTAACGTTTTCAAAAGTTACGTTTTTTAACATGTTTTTTCTACTACATCGTACCTTTCATCATGCGCTAAAATGCGCCGTAAACAAAAATCTTGGCGCCATTATAGTGTTTCAGAAACACTATACAGGGTGTTTTTTTGGGAGCTTTAGTTAAACGATTCTGGGAAAGTAAAATAGGTAGGTTTTTAAAAATTTGTATTTAGGAGTTACTCCGAAGGCCGAATCGATGTAAAATATTTTCAAAATGGACGCACTTCCGGAAATAACTTTTGAAAACGCTAAGTTAGACCCTCCACTTTTTAAAAATTTTTTATGGCTTAACCGTAATGGCGCTAGCTTTAATTCAAGTGGCGCAATTGAGCGCATAACCAAATGTATCAGGTGACCTAGTTACAAGGGACAAAATACGTACTGGGGGGGGGCTACGTTCACTTGGCCCCCCCCTCAAATGTTTTTTCGGATTTCTAAAAAACGACAATGGCGCAAGAGTTATTATCGGTGACGCATATGAGCGCATAACGAGCGCACTCATTTCAAAATAATACGACTATGAAATCTCTCAGTGGGGGGGCCAAGTTAACGGACCCATAAAGTGGAAGCTTTGAAAATAGGGTTAGCTTCTGTTCAATAGCACTTTGATCAATTTGACAAAGAAAATGTACAAATAGTATCAACATCTTACTCAGTAATCCCTCACAATAGAAGGGTAATTCGAATAAATCAACAGTGTAATTCCTCATGGAATTTGCACTTTTTAAATAACTAAAAAATCATAAACGTTTACTGCTCGTTTATCAACTTTCATTACTTTCGTTATAATTTTTCTAATCGCAAGCTATCACGTTGATTAACTATTACGGTCACTTCGGATTCTTTAAATCCATTAAAAGAAAATCGAGAAATCTCACAAACCTCTAAAGAAATATGTTTCTTTATACAGTAAATAAATGGGAAAAGTGGGCACTTTTTGTTCAACAATATTATAGAGTTCAGAATACTAGCACTATCTATTATTTTCAAGTTCTCTATTTACCAATATACAGTACAACCTCGATAATCCGAATACACGCTAGTCCGAAATCGCTATAGTCCGAAAGATTTATGTGTACATAGTTGTGTATGTACATACTGTACTCATAAATACAGCTTTTTTACAAGGATAAAGTTTAATATTGTTTTACGTGCAGTATTTAACTGACTTCTGTCCTTGGTCTGTTAAATTTATGTTTTGTTGAAAAGAATAAAGTTTATTTCTTAATGCTTGTGTCCAAATTTATTATTTTCACTAGTTTCGCGATAATCCGAAATTTTGATAATCCGAAAGGTCGGTGGTCCGAATCTATTCGGATTAACGAGGTTGTACTGTAATGAGTAGTGTAGAGTAGTGAAAGACTTTTTCTATAGTAGTAATTAGAGTTTTAAATTCACTTCTAAGGGAAAATTTTGAAAGAAAATTATTTGTCTTGTTTAACTGGAAACTGAAAAGTTGGTCTCATTACAGATATCGCGGGTTAAGTCGCATTAGATGTAAAATAGCATTTTTGCCCTGGTTTTTCCACAAACTTTGCATTTTTTCCTTTGCATATTTGAGCGATTAAGAAAATATGATTCGGGTCAATTTCTTTGGTGAGAATTAGACCTAAAGGTTAAAAAGTAAGTACCATTAGTATTCAGAGACAAATTTTAATTCGGAATTGTTTACTCTCATTCATATTCTTGGAGTGTTTGCAAGTAAAATAATATTTCTATTCCGTTCTGGTGAGAAACAACATTCTTGTGTGAGAAATATACAATTATTTATTGTAATTTATGCGGACCTAAACCAAAGACAACGCGTTATATCTATGTTTGTAGCTTGTAGCTTGCGGATTCCCATGGTACTTTAGTAAGAAAATTTAGGTATAATTTGTGCATTAATTTTGCATGAATTTATAGTGGTGTATTAATATCCAAGTAGCCCCTCTTTCATTATGTGAGTTAGGGGAAAAAGTGTAGACGTAGATACTTATAGTAAACGCCCGACAGGAACACTTTCAAGTTGTTCAGTCGAGTATCGAGTAAGTACCTCTACCCTCCGAGTCTGCTACGAAACAATAGATAGGTATTGTTTTTGTTCCTAAAGCTTGCTTCCTTTGTTGCTGGCAGACGCCTAAGTATCAAGTATCTGTAAAAAAATATATGTGCGACACACGATTTAAATGCTACCAAGTAGTAGGTATATGCACAGGGTGAGTCATTAGGCATTAAGTTATTTCGCGCAATGAGTCAACACTCACCCTGTACTTACCTCTTCGTAAAATCGAACCCGAAAATGCGGATGAAATTAAATTAAATTAGTATTCATTTGGCATTAGACGGTGGAAGGTGACACAACACCTTAAAGGCAATTATTCGCCAAGAAAGCAAATGTGATGGTTTTTAACTTCCCCTTCTAGGATAGGCAATCGTTTAATCGCCTCGCCCTGATTTCCAGAGAGGCTCACTTCAGTACCTGTGCTATTCAACAAACCCTTAGCTTTGGAGGATGCCAGAGTGGCCTGCGTCCTCAAGTGGAGGCAGATCGAAAAGGGCCTCCATGATATCGGTGGGAGTTGTTCGGATCGCGCCCGTACTAAGGTTATGGAGATTGGAGAGGTCTGGGCCACCAGACAATTGCTGGTCCCAACCGTTTAAACCGAAAAGGAAAAGCGAAACCGGAACCGAAAATTGTTTTCAGCGGAACCCGGACCGAAACCGTTACAAATATTTTTTTGATAACAGGGTCAGGTCTAGGAGCCTGCCTCTGGGCCCGGATTGGGTCACGAGAAGCGGTTGGTTTTGGGGTCGATGGGACAGTTTGGATCATTTGAATCTCCTCTGTCCTTCAGCGCCGGAGATGGTGTGACTCGGTGACTTGCAACGGAGCTTGAGGAATATCCTGGAACGCTCCCTCTGGTTTGCTATTTTTAACTTTTTCCATGTCGGATGTGTATGAATTCGTCCTCCGAGAGCTCCCCACCAAACAAGGGGACGTTTATCAAGACGCCAGGGCTACTAAAAGCACGTAGCTTCCAAAGGGAGCGGGGAACAGTCCTGGTTTCGCTTCGGAGCAGGTAATTCGAGAACGCCAGTCCGTTTGCTGTCACTAGCCCTCCAAATGCTCAACCAGTCGCGGTCTAGCAGAAAGGTCAGAAATCTTGTATCAGGAGAATATAATATGCGAGGAGATTAAAGGTTAGGATAAAATATTAGTGAGGTTAGGTTGGTGTTATAGTTAAGTTAGGTCAGAAATCTTGTATCAGGAGAATATAATGTGCGAGGAGCTTGAAGGTTAGTATAAAATATTAGTGAGGTTAGATTAGTGTGATAGTTAGGTTAGGTCAGAAATCTTGTATCAGGAGAATATAATGTGCTAGGAGATTGAAGGTCAGTATAAAATATTAGTGAGGTTAGGTTAGGTAAGAAATCTTGTATCAGGAGAATACAGTGTGCGAGGAGATTGAAGGTTAGTATAAAATATTAGGGAGGTTAGGTTAGAGTGATAGTCAGCAATCTTGTATCAGGAGAATATAATGTGCGAGGAGATTGAAGTTTAGGATAAAATATTTTTTTTCTTTCGTGATGGTTTTGTTCGCCTTTTACTCGTCTAACTCGAGAAAAAGAGACAGCGATGTCAAACCTTCGCCAATCGATTTCTACGAGTTCAAAGATCAGTGCTATTGAATATATGAGCCGGATCAAAAGTCTGGTTTCCGAATACCAGAGAAGTGATAAAAAATTCCTCTTCGAAAATCGTATGCGTTTGTTTTCATATGTTTTGAGGACCACTACTGGAAGTAAGAATCTCAGATCTGAGATTAAAAGCGTTTTTTCTACGGTCTTAACAATAGGTAATAAACCAAAACCGAAAAGACCCTTTTCTATGAATCTGTCTTTTCGGAATCTTTTGAGAGCTAAACCTCAACCCAACTTTAGTCAGTCCGGTGAAGGTAGAAAAAGGGCTTATTAATATGAAACAAAACTCAAAATGGAATTCTTTTCCCTTAATTCCGTACACTATAAATTTACAAAGTTAAATGAACTTTGAAGATGAGATAAAAATAGTAGTAGGTAATGGATTCTTTTGGCACATATTTATATTTTATGTTTCGAGTTCAATCCTCTATATAAGAGCCTTTGGGCCATAGTAAAATATCGAGTTTTACAATAATGGGGTTCTGCGGTTTTATGGATACATAAAGAAAATTGGAAAACTGAGATTGTATCTTCTATCCTCATTCTAAACGGAGAGACTACCTGCAGTTGAATTAACTCCACGCAACTAGTTCCACGTGCCTCCTCCTTCAGGTGATGAGCGGTCAGTACACGTATTTCTATTGCTCTTTATAATTTGGGTATGAACGGCACGTAGTAAACTTAATTAGCGACAATAAGTGGGAAAGTGCAATATTTATTTTTAGACCAAACATAATTTATTTATAAATGCCGTCCGTGATTCTTAATGGACTTCCTCATCGCAATGTTTATTTTAATTAGTTTAAAAGTAGCCGTTGCCGAGATTGTAGCATTGAATTTATAACTATCATCATAAATTCAATGATTGTAGCATTCGAAAGTTGCAATCGCGTTATTATTTTAGGAGTCGTCTAAAAATATTAAGAAAAACGCAATCGATTCGAGTGGATGTAGGTGGCAGCAGCGTCGCGATTCCGATTCAAATCGTTAGCGGCTGAGGGTGGGAATTCAAAAAGTTCGCGGGGGTTGCGATATAGCGCTTTTATTGATTTACACGGCGAAGCTGTTACACCCACCGGAGGGGAACGCTATTGTTGGTTGAAATCTGCGCCTTTCGCGCTTGATATCTTATCAAGTTGCTCAGTGTATTAAATAACGTTGAAAGTAGAGTTTGTTCAAGGATTCCCCTGGAAAAATGTCAGGTACGTTTCAATTCTAATTTGTTTTGTAATTAGACAAGCAATTGCGACAGTAAAGCGTTAAGGTTATCTCAGTGGGACGCTCTTCCTAGTTACATTGTACAAATGTAGTTCAATGATTCGATTTAGTGCGTAATTTAAGTTAAAAAACGGTTTATTTACCGTTTAAGTAAATATATGATAAGCCCGTTCAGATGTTCCCACTGTAACCAAGGTAAATAATATTAGTTTACAATTACATTTGAATGTCATTAGATCGCATTGCGCAAATAACAATAAACAAAACGATTAACTAAGTGGCAACAAGGTCTATTTGTTTATTTTAAATACAGGCTGGCCAATATAAATAATGTTGTTCCCACCTTCCCACGAAACCGTTTATTTTAATTTATCAACATTAATTAATTACAAAATGCGGATTATACGATTGCACAATCCTGCAGATTTGAGAAACGATCCTCACTGCATTTCTTTCGAGTTTGATAATTTTTGAAACTTTTGGACAATTTGTCATAAATGTGGGAGACCGACTTCACATCCTGATACTGGTCACAACTTGCGCCAAATTTTTAGGGGCTGCAAGAAAACAAATTTGGGAAATAATTCTATAGTACTATCGTGGAAAAGTACGTAACCTCTTAAGAAATTGAAGTTGGCACACTCTGCCACATTTCAACGAAATTATGTGAACTTTGTGGAAAATTTAGGGCTTGTCACGCAATTTTTTTTGTTGAAAACCCTTAATTAAGGTGCCCTCTAGTCCATTTTTATCAATTTCATGAACAAATTAGGAGGAAGAAAATCGTATTAACACTTTTCTGTAGTAAGTAAAAAATAATTTTGGGTACAAAACGCTTTTAATTGGTTTGGAGGGAAGGGGGGGATTTCGAGGAGCCCATAGGCGCAAAATATGTAAATTCGGTCCTGGTGATATGGCTTCCGCGGTACCTGGATACCGTGTCTTTGTAAGCGTTCTGGAGAAGTGCTCATTACTTCGACGTTGAAATTGGAACTGACCGAAATGCAATTCGATTTGCTTATATAACAAACGCGGCTCTTTCTCGAAGGTTCCCGAGTATTCTAGAATGTTCTCGAACAAACACGTCGTATTTCTCGGAAAGATTGCGTCACATCTGTCTTCGCGCTTTATCGCCGATTCTTCTTAATCGATTCAATGGCTTGATTTTAAGAGCATATCAATTATCTTTCAAATATCCTTATTAGTTATTTCATTTTTAGCGCAAATTTATGTGTCAAAAGTAGCTTTTAATCGCACTTGAGCCGGCCTGCTAAGTTGTTGGCAACAAATGCGGGCTGTCGAAAAACGCTTGGAGGAAGACAAGGTGTGTACATGTACCTACCGGTGTCGTGTAATTAACAACTTTAGGGAAGGGGCTACATGATGCGGTCGGCGACATCTGGGCGCCATCCCGAAGCGTGTTGCGCTAATGTGGTGATTTTTGCGATTGCACCGACTTTGGGCACCCAAAAGTCTCTTAAAAGCTCGAATCCCAGTCTCTCTTTCTCGTGTCGCCAATAGACGGTGGAGCTATGAAAAGTGCCTCCAAAATTGAGTACTATGTTGTGGAGGGTTTTTAGCAAAATCCACCAAAATACGAATTGTTGGTGAACGGGATTCTACGCACCAAAATTAATAAGAAAAAGTGTTTACCCGAGAAATTTTGGTGCAGTCGATTTTTGGTAAAAAAGGAACGTTATACACTGCCTTTTTTTGGGCCTCGAAAAAAAAATTGTCTCAGATCGATCCGGAAAAGAAATTTTCTGATAGAATGTGGCCTGTAGAATCCATAATTTCAAACAGTTCCAAGATTGGGCTACTAGTTCAAAAGTTACAGCCCTTTGATTTTTTTTTCGAAATTGGTTTCTAGTCTATAACTTTTGATTGAGAAGTCTAATCGAAAAAGTACGAATTGTTTTGGATTCTACGCACCAAAATTAATAAGAAAAGGTGTTTTCCCGAGAAATTTTGGTTCAGTCGATTTTTGGTAAAAAAGGAAGGTTATACACTGCCATTTTTTGAGCTCCGAAAAAAAATTGTCTCAGATCGATCCAGAAAAAAATTTTCTGATAGAATGTGGCCTGTAGAATCCATAATTTCAAACAGTTCCAAGATTGGGCTACTAGTTCAAAAGTTACAGCCCTTTGATTTTTTTTTCGAAATTGGTTTCTAGTCTATAACTTTTGATTGAGAAGTCTAATCGAAAAAGTACGAATTGTTTTGGATTCTACGCACCAAAATTAATAAGAAAAGGTGTTTTCCCGAGAAATTTTGGTTCAGTCGATTTTTGGTAAAAAAGGAAGGTTATACACTGCCATTTTTTGAGCTCCGAAAAAAAATTGTCTCAGATCGATCCAGAAAAAAATTTTCTTATAGAATGTGACTAGGGAATGCAATCCCGCAGCAAAATCTCAATCCCGGTATTTGCGGAATTGCTAGGTGTTAATCCCGCGGGATCCCGGTATTTACCTGATCCAGCAAGACTTTAAATAAATTGGCAACTAAGCAATTCTGTGCGGTTAACTTCTGCATTAAAATAAGTCGCTAATTATCACAATATTTAACAAAAAAGTACCTTCGGCCTAACTTAGAACTCAAAAAAACCTCACCTGTAAAGCACAAAAAGGTGAACTTCTAAAGTGCCTCAAAAATCATAGTAAATTTTTAACGAAAAAAGTTTAACAATTATATAAAAAATAACTTCTCCGTTATGCGTTCCATTAACAAAGTAAACAGAGTCGTCCACTTGGTTGACAAATTCCTCAGTCCCGCAAATCCCGCGGGAATGACATTGAAAGAAGTAAAAATATACAGGGTGTTCTATTTAAAAAATCAGTTATTTATTGACACCGTACAAATGGGACACCCTGTACATTCAAAAATAAATTCTTTGATGCGCAATCTGTGCACAAAAGATTTTTTGTTGCAGGGCCCTGTATATAACCAAATACGATAATATTGGATCGAAAATTTTTAGTGACACTTTAAAAACTGGGAAATTTTGTCAATTGTAACTTTTGGCTCTTCCGTTTCAATAGGTTGCCGACCCCTGGTCTATCGACATAAATGCAAGTCCTAGGGTTGAGTTGGCGGCCCTTCTTATAATAAGGACACTCCTCCACCTGACCTAGACCTCTTACTTGTCCCCTGTAAACCCAAGGTTCTTGGTATGTCTGCTTTACAGCTGCAAATTGCTTTGTAAGAAGGTTATCTCGTCCATCACTGATGTACTAGGTTCCCTCCTCCTCTAGCGGTGCCAACGGTTCCGATCTATGATTGGAGCCAAGGACCGCCACACGAGCCGAAAGCTCGTCGACATCTTCCTCGACCACTAAGGGCGTCAGTAGTAATCCCGACGCCCCTTGGAGGTCACTAGCGAGGGATTGACCCTCCTCTGTCGCAATGGAACTGGGTCATGCTGCTCCGGTGGAGCCCTCTCTCTTACCTGGCGTAAATGTGACGTGCGCTTGAAAGTTCTGCCGCTGGAATATTTAATAGGATGCCTCATCGACAACAAATGCGTCCCTGCTGAAGAACCTCCTGCATCGGCACATCCTGAAACCAGGATTTTGCCTCTGGAGGTGCTCAAGATGACGGATTTGGTTACCCTATGGAAGTGCCTCTCTGAAAGACGCGCCATCTCTCCCGGTCTTCTTCAACCGGTCCACTGGTCTTCGCATTCGACCACGATGGCACCCTGCGGATTCCAACGGAACCCTGCCGACCGTGGGAAGGCCCCCCGTCTTCATGTCGTCCACCTCCGGACGCGACCCCGGAACAATGGCCCACCATTAGCATCCCCGCAGCGACTTGCTCATTGACCCACAGCTTTTGGATGCCCCAGAACCTTTGGGCTTCTTCTCAGGTTACCTTGAGCCAGACCCTGGAGGCTTTATCCTCGAGCCGGCGCTTCCTGGCCGTCGCGGTCTGTGCGCCACTTCTATTCTTCTTGCCAAGTCCACCGACAGGTCTTTGAATAAGGCTCTGCGTTGGAAGTCTCCTCTTTCGAGGAGCCTGTCCCGTTACCGGCCCCCTTTTGAGGTCCCAGTTATATGGCCATCTTGGACGAGGAGCGCAGACAAGGTTTGTTTGGTTTTGAGATCGTCCATACAATTTCCACGAGGTCGCCCGGTATTCGAGTCCTTTTCTAGCGATCTCGTCGCTTTGGTGTCTGTCCGTCCGTCCGTTAGCACGATATCTCGAAAACGAATGGAACGATTACGATGAAATTTTGCATGCGGATTCTTTATCAAATTTGTAGATCCAAATTGGCAATGTAGGCCAAAAAATAAAGAAGTTCTGAACCGAATTGCATGAAATTCAAAATGCGCATAGATTTAGTCATACAGGGTGATTCAAAATTGACGTATTTAGCAGCCAAAAATAAGAAATTTTGTTTATACGATCGTATGTCCTAACTTGCTTCGTTTTCTAGATACATGGTGTAAAAGTTTTTTATCGGTTATTCAAAAACCTCTCAGCCGATTTAAATAAAATTTGATAGGCTTATTTGTCGTCATAAGGGCCTTCCTGTGCTGAAAATAAAAAAAAATAAAAATCCATTTTATTTTTACGCCCATATCTAGAAAACGAAGCAAGTTAGGACATACGATTTGACAAAAATTTCTTATTTTTAGCTGGTAAATTCGCCCTTTAAATCTTTTCACCCTGTATAATACTTAATGCCAAGCTGTAACCATACCCTGCAGTTTAGACATTTATTTTTCAGTAAGTGGAAGAAAGCGTCCACTAGTAAAAGAGCTCCCACATATTGGATTACGGCATTACGTAACCGATATACATCTTAATGGCTCAAATTAACCGGAAAAATTATACTAAATTCGTATAACCGCTATAATCTCCCGAAACCACTTAGGCGTATTTAGGAAGTATCCAATTACTGCGTGCATTCTTTAGAGTTGCGTTTCGTCATTCGTAATTTACCTTTTACTGCCACGCGCCTCAATGTATTTTTTCGAAAAAGCCATTTAAATGCCTTAGTCGAAATTGTTAATATAAGTGAAATTTGTCATTAGAAGCATTTTACTTGTATATAGTGCCACGACGATGACAGCTCCAGACGCATAAATTTTAAAATAAAAAAATGATTTACTTAGAGCTTTCTAAATGAAGTTTTGTGTCTCGCTTCTAGATCATAGCATTTCATTCACTTGTTGTGATCCCTCATGCCTACGTCTTCATATCCTTTCATTGTTCGTTTTTTTAATTTAAATTGTTTCTTTCTTCTGTTCTGTAACCGATCTTTTTGTTCCTTCTTTTCTTTCTTCAATGTAAACGTAAACTACCACAAGACCGATAATCTAAAAAGCCTTTTCACGGAAGGTTTTTGATTTTTATTTTCACATAACATTGATCACTCCAACCTAAATACGTAATTTCAACTTTATTGTGGTTCGAAGTGATTTTTTTTACTTTGTTAATACGTCGGCATTACAATATTCCCCAAAAACCGAATTGCGGGGCGACTAAGGAAAATCCTACTGTTGTCGTTTTAGTCTGAGGACTACACATGTAAGGCAGCGGGTAGGCATCCTTACCTAGGATCATATCGTTTGTCATGAAGTAAGATAGAAAGTGTTTCAGGTGACAAGAGCGACAGGGACTACATCGGATTCGCAACGTTGCCGGACCAAGTCCACCGAAAATCCGTCAAGAAGGGTTTCGACTTCACCTTGATGGTCGTAGGCGAATCCGGCCTTGGCAAGTCGACGCTCATCAACAGCCTGTTCCTCGAGGACCTATACAAGAGTCGAATCATACCCGAAGTTGACGCGAAGATTCAACGCACGACCACCATCGAGAAGAAAACGATGGAAATCGAAGAGAAAGGTGTTAAACTAAGGTTTGTCTCGACCCTCACCCTTTTCCTCTCTAACACTCGGTCTTCCAGACTGACAATAATTGATACTCCAGGATTTGGGGACGCGGTAAACTGCGAGGACAGCTGGAAGGTTTGCACGAATTACATCGACGAGCAGTTCAAGCAGTATTTCACGGACGAAAGCGGTTTAAACAGGAGAAATATACAGGATAACCGGGTGCACTGTTGTTTATATTTCGTACCGCCGTGGGGACACAGGTATTGTTACAGCTCCATTGCCCGTTTCTAACTGTGAGAGTAGTTTAAGACAAATGGATCTGGAATTAATGAAGCGCTTGCATCGGAAAGTCAACCTGGTGGTGGTAATCGCAAAGGCGGACACGTTAACGGCGACAGAAATCGTCAAGCTCAAACAGAACATCCTGAATGACATCCGAGAGAACGCGATACAGGTTTGAAGGGGCTTTCCCAATGTACTAAGTGTCAGTAGTCGATTGCAGATGTACGAATTTCCCGAGTGCGATAGCGACGAGGACGAGGACTTCAAGCAGCA